>NC_142928.1:46791602-46804102 GCF_046866305.1 Octopus bimaculoides
GTTGAGGCCAACAAGAAGATGAAGATGCGCCGAAACTGGCAGCTGGAAGAAGTTCGTCTTCTTGTACGCGCATGGAACCTGGCCAAAGGATCACCAGCAAATGATCTAATAGCCGAAAGCCTGGATAGGTACAATTTCCACAGGTCAATGGCCCAAATTGATCGAAAGAAACTGGAGCTCATTCGCTCCTACGAGCTCGTGAAACCGCACCTTGACCTCCTAGAAGGTATTATGAGAGACACGGACACAAAAATGGACAGTGAAGACCCTGCACACTGTGCTCAGGCTCAGGAGGACCAAACGGATCACCAAGACAAGGCAGATGCCACCAGTGCTGTAGCCACTGATGAGGGATGCAATGACCATGGTGAATACAGTCAACGCTGCACCACAAACGACAAAGACAGGAGAACAGACAAGAAGATGGTAGACACAAACAGGCTTCAAGCCCAAACACGTCACACAGAGAAAAAGAAAAAGAAACAGATCTGTAAATTCTACCTAAATGGTACCTGCTGGCACGGGGAAAAGGGACAAAACTGCAAATTTGCCCATCCCAAACACCACCAGCTAAACAAGGTAGATAACCACTTACAACAAAATAAGCGGGAGCGCAGAAAAGGGAGACCAGAAAGCTTAAATCTACGTACACATAATCCACCGAATACCAACAGGACTCACAAAGAGAGAAGTCCGTATATTCCTTCTGCTCCCAAAAAAAGGCTATATGCAGAGGCTGTACGAACTGCAGTAGCTGAGCAGCAAGCTTTTTTAAGCTTGGCCCAGAAAATGGTACAACAGTTAACGTGGATGCAGAGGGTACAGAGTCAACGCCACACGAACCATTGTCCAAGACCACCACAGATGATGGATCAGGGATGGCCACCGCTAACACCAGGAACCCCTGCACAGATATCACACCCATATTCCTACTGAATATCCGGGGCCTATTACGAACAGGCGGCAAAGACAAGTTCCTATACTTGAAAGACCTCGTAACATGCAATCAAGCAATATGCATGGTGCTTACCGAAACGCATCTAACACCTAATATA
Organism: Octopus bimaculoides; assembly: GCF_046866305.1. NCBI lineage: Eukaryota > Metazoa > Mollusca > Cephalopoda > Octopoda > Octopodidae > Octopus > Octopus bimaculoides. The sequence continues at coordinate 46,792,658 of NC_142928.1, forward strand.
GCAGATGCGGAGATAAATATACCAGAGTATGCCGTACTCCGAACAGACAGAAGGGATAGAAGTCATGGGGGAGTTGCAATGTACATCCGAGAAGATGTCACACCCCTACTACTACTATCACACTCAAACTCTGTATGTGATACTTTAATAGTACACATAAAACAAATTGATGTAGTTGTATGCTCAACATACCGTCCACCAAATACCGCAAAGCAGGAAGGTAAATTTGAGGACAGCCTCAGACGCATAGAAGAGGTCCTGACAAATCTGGACCAACACATCAATATACTTTTCCTAGGCGACTTTAACCTCCCAAATGTTAAATGGCCTGAAGGTCACATCCTCTCTGGGATGTCACTGCATGAACAAAGCCAGGCAAAATCATGGTGCCAAAGGTACCGTCGACTGCATCTCACATAAGAACGAGATACTGCAGCAGCCTCGGTTTCAGAGGACCTCAGCTCTTCAATGCCCTGCCAAAACATTTGAGAGACATGCAAGACATGGATACGGAGGTCTTCAAGACAAAACTTGACACTTTCCTCTCCACGGTACCAGACGAACCAATGGCTCGTAATGAGACGCAGTTTAGGGCAGCTATGTCAAATTCTCTTATACACCAGATGTGCCATCAAAACTCTTGATTGGACCATGTCAGGTGGGGGAGAAGAGCCATGCGAGGAACGTGAAAATCACGGTGGTGCACCAGCATGACCGCAGCCGCTTGGCTGAAACACATAAATAAATAAATAAATAAATATATATATATATATATATATATATATATATATATATATATATATATATATATATATATATATATATATATATATATATATATATATATATATATATATATATATATATATATATATACATATATATATATACATATACATATATGTCTTTTATTAAATTATTTTAGCATTTTCTACCTTGAATTTTGTCCTGATATATATACATACATATATATATATATATATATATATTTGTTTTGCAAGATTTTTTATGTGAAATCGTGTGTTGAAACAGATGTTGTTGTACTTGGGGATGGTCATATTGCCAGTTTAGCCAATAAAAACACACGCACTGTATATTTGGTGTTAATTTTTTTTTTTTTTCAGCTTTATATTACATTAATCTTAATCTTAATCTTATTTCGGCCAGAGTTCTTTCGTCACACTTCTGTGACCTCATCAGTGGTCCTTTGTTTCCTTCTTTCTTATGTGTGTCTCACCTTGCTAACTATCAGCCATTTTGTATTTTGTATTCCTATTGTATGTGTCTACGCATGCGTGTCCTTCAATGTGTCTGTGTCTTTTGTAAGTGCATGTGTGTATGGGGAGTGTCTGTATCACCTATATTCCGGAACCCACCGGAACTCGGCTATTGCGGACAATGCCAAATTCAACATATTGATGGCAGACCTCGTCAGAGTAATGCGAAATGTCTCCTGCATGTGCGACCCTACAGAATTAAAGAGACATATACAACATTTCGTCCACCGCATGCAGTTCTCGGGTTACAGCCATAAAGAAAGGATCAGGGTTTACAAAGGAGCTATGAAGAAGTTTGAAACAATCAAACGCAACGATAGGAATGGGATTTGCCCACTCTATAGGAGCAAATCATGGAACACCATAGAAAGAACTAAGAAGAAAATAGGGAAGGCAAGCTCATGGTACAATAGCCACAAGTACCAAAGCGTCATGTTCGTCGACACCACCCCTAGAGGCGAACTGGCGTACCGCTTTAGAAGGGCCCTAGACAAACTTAAGCTAAGAATTAAGGTTGTTGAAAGGCCAGGAAACCCTATCAAATCCCTTATCAGTAGAACATACCCTTTCAGTAGAACCCCCTGCACTGATAGGAACTGTATCGTATGTAGATTTAGCCCACAAACGAACTGCAAAACCAGAAATGTGGTCTATAGTATAAGATGTACAGAGGGACGATGCAGAAATAAGACAACGACATATGTAGGCGAAACAGCAAGGAGTATAGGGGAGCGGGCAAACGATCATTGGAGGGAACTTAAGGAAGGGAAGAACTCATCAGTTCTGTACCAGCACGCTGAGCAAGAACATAGAGGCTCAATCAACAACATAGAAATTAAAACCTTATCTACACATAGCAGTGATGCAGCACTTAGACAAATTACTGAAGCTACACACATAATAGAAGGGAAACCTAGCCTGAATAGGAAACTAGAATGGAACACTAACATACGCCACTAACAAACCTAACATCTGACAACTAACATCTGACAACATGTTACCCATAAAACAATAATAGGAACAAAGTATAATACAATACATAGATAAACAAATGGAATTAAATACTACATATCGCCGGTGATGTGGCCAATCTTTTCATGGTATGGTGGGACAGAAGGCTTAAGGAACGCCTGACACAGAACTCCATACTCGTGAATGTGTACTCTCGATATGTCGATGATATCAACTTAGTGGTAAAGACACCCCCACAAGAGAGTACCCCTGAAATAGAAATAGAAACTAAGACTATGGAGAGCATCCAGCAAATAGCTAACTCCATCCACCAGAGTATTAGAGTTACGATAGACTACCCTACTAAACACCCCAACCATAGATTACCTGTATTAGATACTGAACTCTGGCTAGAAACTAAGAACAATAAAACCAGAATCCTCCATTCACACTATACAAAACCTATGGCCTCCAAGTACCTGACCCACCGGAACTCGGCTATTGCGGACAATGCCAAATTCAACATATTGATGGCAGACCTCGTCAGAGTAATGCGAAATGTCTCCTGCATGTGCGACCCTACAGAATTAAAGAGACATATACAACATTTCGTCCACCGCATGCAGTTCTCGGGTTACAGCCATAAAGAAAGGATCAGGGTTTACAAAGGAGCTATGAAGAAGTTTGAAACAATCAAACGCAACGATAGGAATGGGATTTGCCCACTCTATAGGAGCAAATCATGGAACACCATAGAAAGAACTAAGAAGAAAATAGGGAAGGCAAGCTCATGGTACAATAGCCACAAGTACCAAAGCGTCATGTTCGTCAACACCACCCCTAGAGGCGAACTGGCGTACCGCTTTAGAAGGGCCCTAGACAAACTTAAGCTAAGAATTAAGGTTGTTGAAAGGCCAGGCAACCCTATCAAATCCCTTATCAGTAGAACATACCCTTTCAGTAGAACCCCCTGCACTGATAGGAACTGTATCGTATGTAGATTTAGCCCACAAACGAACTGCAAAACCAGAAATGTGGTCTATAGTATAAGATGTACAGAGGGACGATGCAGAAATAAGACAACGACATATGTAGGCGAAACAGCAAGGAGTATAGGGGAGCGGGCAAACGATCATTGGAGGGAACTTAAGGAAGGGAAGAACTCATCAGTTCTGTACCAGCACGCTGAGCAAGAACATAGAGGCTCAATCAACAACATAGAAATTAAAATCTTATCTACACATAGCAGTGATGCAGCACTTAGACAAATTACTGAAGCTACACACATAATAGAAGGGAAACCTAGCCTGAATAGGAAACTAGAATGGAACACTAACATACGCCACTAACAAACCACAGCATGTGACAACACGTTACCCATAAACCAATAATAGGAACAAAGTATAATACAATACATAGATAAACAAATGGAATTAAATACTACATACGTTAACAAAATTTAATTAAACACATTTAAAAAAAAAAAAAAAAAAAAAAAAAAAAAACACACACACACACACATGAACATATAAATAAATAAAAACTAATACAAATGAACACGTATTAACAGAGAATATAGGTGATACAGACACTCCCCATACACACATGCACTTACAAAAGACACAGACACATTGAAGGACACGCATGCGTAGACACATACAATAGGAATACAAAATACAAAATGGCTGATAGTTAGCAAGGTGAGACACACATAAGAAAGAAGGAAACAAAGGACCACTGATGAGGTCACAGAAGTGTGACGAAAGAACTCTGGCCGAAATAAGATTAAGATTAAGATTAATGTAATATAAAGCTGAAAAAAAAAAAAAAAAAATTAACACCAAATATACAGTGTGTGTGTTTTTATTGGCTAAACTGGCAATATGACCATCCCCAAGTACAACAATATATATATATATATATATATATATATATATATATATATATATATATATATATATATATATATATATATATATATATATATATATATATATATATATATATATATATATATATATATATATATATATATATATATATATATGTATACATATATGTATACATATATGTATATATATATATATATATATATATATATATATATATATATATATATATATATATATATATATATATATATATATATATATATGTATATACATCAGGACAAAATGTATATATATATATATATGTATACATATATGTATACATATATGTATATATATATATATATATATATATATATATATATATATATATATATATATATATATATATATATATATATATATATATATATATATATCAGGACAAAATTCAAGGTAGAAAATGCTAAAATAATTGAATAAAAGACATTTCAGTAATGGTGTTGGTCACTCAGACATTTTCAACTGTAAGTATGGAAAACATTTAAATTTGCGAAAAATTAAATCAAAAGTTTTTAGAAGAATATTTGCATAGTATTCAAATACATGGTGCATTTTCCTTGTTTCTGCCTATCTTGTCTCTCTTGTTTACTCCTGCGGGTTCGAGGTCATTGTGAATTCTTGGCAGAGAAGAAGAAGAAGAAGAAGAAGAAGTAGAAGAAGAAGAAGAAGAAGAAGAAGAAGAAGAAGAAGAAGAAGAAGAAGAAGAAGAAGAAGAAGAAGAAGAAGAAGAAGAAGAATTATGCGGGAGAGCTATGATAGTAGTAGGATGATCGTAGTAGGATGTAACATATGCTTTCAACGTGCTCTACAACTCAACATCCGCGAACACAGACATCCAAAATTAAAGAAGGATTTACAACCAAAGGCCCGACCATACATCTCCACACACACAACGCTCTTAACAATGAAGCCTTCACCACCATCCTTCAAAACATTGCCCTGCTAAGAAAGGAACCACAGAATGAACTTACTCCTCCAAAGTCATGCCATCATTAAAAGCAAGAGATAGCCCAAATCTATGAAAAATCTCCTAACACAAGCCCAAATACGATCAACAACAACACTGAAGCCGTCAGTAAAAAAATGCGGTAGACCAAAATGAGGGATATGCATCAATTGAACGGAGGGATCAGAGGTCCCCTTCAAACAGGGACAATGTTTCACGTGTGCTTCGGAGAACCTCATATAGGCGCTAACTTGCGCTGAGTGTCAAGAGCAATATATAGGCCAAACGAAACAGTCTACGTCAAAGGGTGGCTCCCAGATCAAAATTATAAAAAAAAGAAAACAGGAAAATAGCATTCAGGCTACACATCGACATTTGCGCCAATAAAAAATTCCAAGCTTCAGAATATTCCCCTGAATTCATGGACGATACAACGAATTTGTAAAGCGACTCTCTTTATTACAAAATACAGACCCCTTTTGAACGCATCTACAACAAATGACATAACCATCACGATCTTAGAATAATATACACGCAAATATTAGAAATGATACATTCAAAAGAGATACCCAAGAATTCATTAAAAACAGCCCCAATCACTGCTATAATCCACAACGAGCCACTTTTAGTTCACTTGACCATTCAGCGTCCTACTACTATCACACCATACCGCATTCTCTTATTATTTTTCTTCTTTTCTTTCTCTTCTTTTCTTTCTCCTCCTCCTCCTCCTCCTCCTCCTCTTCTTCTTCTTCTTCTTCTTCTTCTTCTTCTTCTTCTTCTTCTTCTTCTTCTTCTTCTTCTTCTTCTTCTTCTTCTTCTTCTTCTTCTTCTTCTTCTTCTTCTTCTTCACAACCACCTCGATCCCACAAGAATTAACGAGGCAGAGACAGGCAGAAACAATTAAAATACCCCTTATATTTGAATACAATGCAAATATTCTTTTAAAAACTTTTCATTTAATTTTTCCAAACTTTAATTGTTTCCCATACTTACAGTTGAAAAAGATTCAATGACCGAAACCGGTACTGATATTTTTTTTAGAAAATTATTTTAGCTTTTTTTACCTTGACTTTTTTTTTTTGCAAATCGTGTATTAAGCCTTGTACATATATATATATATATATATATATATATATATATATATAGATATATATATATATATATATATATATATATATATATATATATATATATAATTTGGGAAAACAAATTTCAAGATCACTCAGGTACAATCTTTCAACAGTATATGCAACTACATATCGTATCTTGGGGTCTTATTTATCTTATATTTATATATTTATCTATAAATATACAAATTACCTGATAAAAAGCCAATGTTAATTCAATTTTGTATGAGGATTAATCCTTTTCGGGTATTCTATTTCAGATAATACAAGAAATAACCTAATGAGCATATCCGAAAATAAACTCATGGTATCAGTTTGCACATCAACAAATAATACTTAAAGGATATAATCAAAATTACCTGCAGGGTTTATATTATATTTCATTAATTATCTCCTACTTTAGTTAATACTTGAACTTATTAAATATGAAGGAACTACACGTGTTTCAGTATTGAAAGATTTCGTATTCTCTGAAATAGACTACCCGCATATCGATTAATCCCCACCCCAAAATTGAATTATATATATATACACACGCATATATATATATATATATATATATATATATATATATATATATATATATATATATATATATATATATATATATATATATATATATATATATATATATATATATATATATATATATATATATATATATATATATATATATATATATACATATATATATATATACATATACGTACATGCTTTCATGTATATATAGACAAGCACCACACATAAGAATTATTTTACTATATTAGCAAAGGAAATCGTTATTCATTGAAAATACTTGGTGAGAACTCTTAGAACATTTAATCATTACCAGGACAAAAATATTTTTTTTATATATTTAGGCTATCATTAAAATTACTAAATATTTCCTTTTTCTGTAGGACGAATAATAGTGATAAAGAAATCTGAATTTGGTTGTTGTATCAATTATCATTGGTGCAGGCATCCCTATGCCATTACGAGGGCATTGCAACCATAAGATTCTTGATTCGTATCAACTACAGCGCATTCTTCATGAAGAAATAACTGCAGAAAAACACAAATGTGTGTGTATGTGTGTGTGAGAGAGAGTGAGCCTCTGTGTGTTTGAGAGAGAGAGAGTGGGCCTCTGTGTGTGTGCAGTGTGTGCGTGTGTGTGCATGTTTGTGTCTGTGAGTGCGTTTGTATGTATGTATATATATATGTGTGTGTGTGTGTGTGTGTGTCTGTGTATGGATGATGTGTATATCGCTAAAATCAATGGTATACTTGTGTTCTTTCCCTATCTCTCTAGCATCTTACTGTCTCTTAAAATGCAGACAGATGAAATATATGCAGTGTTGAAATGGTCGCTGGAATTGATAGTAGCCAATAAAACGCCGGTTGGGTATTCCATAAGAAGAACTTAGTCCAGTGGCTGAGAATATAATAAGAGTGCAGAATTATGTTTAAAAACTAGATAAATAACTTGATATAATGCAGTGTATTGGACAAACGATAACGTTCATTCACATTCGTGTGTCAGTGTTTATTAAATACATTAAGGTAACAACAACAACTCAACATTAAATTTACTATGAAATATAGGATTTACTCGAGTTTCGAAAATGGGACTTAATGTAAAGAAGTTTGTGAGTATGTCTTCACGTCAGCTCTACCTCTGTTATCAATTGTGTTTATCAATATTCCTATGAAAATCGATGCTCAGCATTTTTATTAATCGTGGTGAACAATAAGAAACCATAAACAGCAAAATAATGCACGCACACATTATATAACACAAATATATGTGCATAGGTATGAATGTGTTTGCATGTAAGTGTGTATGTGTGTGTGCGGGTGTATGTTTGTGAGTATGCGTGTGTTTGCGTGTCTGTGTGTATGTGTGTGTGTGTGTGTGTGTGTGTGTGTGTGTGTGTGTGTGTGCGTGTAAAACTGATTGCTGAAAATTTAATTAAAAGCAAGGCAATGATTAACTTGTTTGTATTATGATTACATTTTCTAAGAAGTTAATGAAGTTTAGGCATTTTTTATGTCATCGTTCGAAGTATACACACACACACACACACACACACACACACACACACACACACACACACACACATATATATATATATATATATGCACACACATACGTATATACATTCATACGCGCGCGCACACGTTCACACGCATGCACACACACATATGAGATCGCGTCCATAGGAGCAAGAGCAATGCATTGATTTTATGCTTCCTACTATGTGTACTTTCAAAATTCCTCAAATGCAATCAGAGCCACACATAAACACAAATCTATATGTAGACACACACACACGCATACATTCACACATTCAGATACATACTGTATGTATGTATGTATGTATGTATGTACGTATATATGTTTGTATGGGCGTATATATGCATGTAAGTATCCATTGGCAGGGATCAAACACCAGTGGGTATATTTAATTGATACCTTACAGCGAAATGTTTGCTGGACAAACACGATGGAATAAGGCTGGAGGAAAACATAACTGCAGAGATATCAAATAATGATAGACACCATAGCATCTAAGAAAAAGTTTTCAATTTGCCTTTGAAACAATATCACTCTAAGAAACAATGTCGTTATTGGTTGTTAGCCGCAGGGATGCAACCGAGTTATCTGACTCACATTGAAATTAGTATAAAGTATGGTGATACGCACTGACAATTCGTTAACTTCTATATGTTCAGACAAGTACTTCTAATATTCGCACTACTAGTAAGAATATTGTCAATTTCCTTAACGAGTTCTCAAGACACTTTTACATGTTACATTGTCTTTAATGGCTAATAACATAACTTGAATAAATGTTAGTTTATTTGCTGTACGTTCTGCATGCGATTACAAGCAGTACATTGATCTTTTCGGATCGATTAGTTTCGCAAACTTGTTGTTCCAGAATCTTGCGATGATATTTGAACAATAATGCAGTTGAAAATTTAATATTTGATCGAAAGTGGACGAACGAATTCAAAATGTATGAATAATCTAAGTAAACTTGATAGTAGGAACTGGACAGTTTATCTGAGTCAATATTCACTATAAGGATAAATTGGGAACACACTAAATATTTGATATAGAATGAATGCATACAAGGGAATAACTTTAGGAACTCTTGTTTGTTAAATATTGTCAGTCCGTAATGATTTTTAGGACAAATAATTCTTGAATCAATCAATTTGATGTTACTGACTACAAGGGAAACTAGCCATAAGGTAACCTGAATCGATTCTTCTGTTAAACATTGTATACTTTTATACTCAACGGTATTTTCTTAACTAATTCGTTTTCCATATGTAAGGAAAACTGTTGTAGCTACCTCTGACACAACTTCGGTAGATTATGTATGGAATATATCATTCTAGAGGTCACACAAAATCGTTGCGTTGTCAGTGAATGGCGGATGGGATTGCATAATCAGTTCAGTGTTAAAACATCGAATTGCAGTTCGTTACCACGGGCTAATGATCGTATATGCACTTGAGCAAAACATTTTCATTTGTTTCGATTTAATTAAATTTTACAGCGACACAGCAACCCTTCTCTTCCATGTTATCATTTGGAGCTTGAACCAGATCAATCTTACGCGCTGTGCACCAGAAGACAATAGGGAATATAAAGTATGCTGAATGATATACAGTTGACTGAAATCGGTTCTTAAGTATTGATTCCTCATATTGATTCCATATAATCACGTGATCAATTAGTCAACTCTGTCAATTGATATGTATATAAGGAGATTATTATTAAGATTCAACTAGAATCTAATATATGTTGAGCTTGAGAATTTGAGGTCAGGCGGCTGAAACAATGGTTTCATCACCACTTTACATCGGAGTTCTTAAATTACTTGTTTGATTAATAATGTGGAATTCCCTCATGTGAACCCAAGGAAGGTTTATAACTTTAAAAAATAAATAAATAAATAAAACATTTAATTGTATATTGAAAAGATGAAATTTTTAAAAGATCGCATTATGTTCTGCAATTCAATTCTTTCACTACTATTGTTTCCTTCGAAAAATTATAATCAGATTACAATTCTTGATAAACTTGCTCAATATTTAAGATGCACACATTACGGCGCACATATGAAATAATTTAGATTGTGAATAAATCAAACATATATTTCTTTAAAATCGAAAAATATGTCAGAGACAATGTGTAATTATTTGCAAGTGAGCATAAGTATTCCTTATAATTAACGCTTACTAGCTTAATCGAAAGGTTAATTGCTGAACGTGTGAACTAGTATAGATTAATTTGAATGCAGTATATAGTTATATATTTCACAGTAGAAAGGATGAGAGAAAACAATGAACCTGTAAAATGTGAATGTTAAAAAGGAATACTTTAATTGAGTGTTAGTATATTGTTTTTATGTGAACAAACCGTAAAACTATAGCCATTTCAATTTTTGTTTCCATGTAGTAGTGGGCGGTGGATTAAAATAAAGTGTTGTTGTATATAGTTGGTAATATATTTTATCAGCCTCCATATTTGAAATTAAAAAGAAAACAAACATCAAGTACTGCGATCTTAAATCAGTAACGCAGGAGAATCAGCCAATTATTGAAAGCAATTGTATTTGGCTCAATGTATTTAAGTCCATTCAATACATATCAAATCAAATATGAATGTGTGGTTAAACAGTTCCCTTCACTACTTCGGTGTACTTCAAACAAGTGAATTATATGATGCATATAGTTCGATTAAAGGATTGCAAGTAAGGTTTTGAATATGAAAATTGTGTTGAAAGCAAGCAGCGAGAACGTTCCTGTCGTTGATGGTAGACTTAGTCTTCCTTTGAAAATGCTAATCGTATTCTTTGTTTGTATCCTAGATTCTGTAATTGTACTTACATCTATAGCAGGTCTCCGCTTTGAAAATAACGTTCTTCTTTCTACACACAGAGAACAAACACTGGAAACAGACTTGTACTGTGTCCTTCAAATACCGGGTATAAAATTTAATAATTTGAAGTTTCAACAAATACTATTGGCATATAAAATCATGCAGTATTACGTATTTTATTTCCACAGATCAATGATATTCTCATTTGATTTTAAACTGTAATTGTCGTGAGCAAAAGCATTTTTTGCAATATGGGGTCAAGAAAAATGTAATTTTCCCAGGTTTAAGCAAAGCAAAAATTGTAGTGCATTCTACTTACAAAGTATGGGTG
>NC_142928.1:46809102-46816602 GCF_046866305.1 Octopus bimaculoides
CTGGTCTCCCAAGTGAGAAAATACGTCTACTAATCAATCAAATATCTTTTATTCCCCTCATGGTTTCTATGTGACATGAGTTATTTGATTTGGTTTATAAATCACATCTTGAGGGAGAGCTTCAAAACTAAATTTTCTTTTATACTATTTCTTCAAACAATTCACATCATTGTAAGAGTTTTTGTTTCATGTTTCTCGTTATCATATCATTGGCCAAACTTATCTGTATATTCACGCGAGTTATGCAAATTTCTTTCCTTTCTGTTTCGTATTTTTCACTGTTGCATTCATTTTTGTTTTTGTTATGTTATTGGCTGCATCATTAGAATCTTTAAGATGACTATTGTTATCATTTTAGTAATATTTGGCAAGATAAATGTAATCGTTTCTTATTTATGTTGTTTATCTTCTCTTCGTTATTATTATTGTTGTTGATTAACCGTTGGTCACTGAAAATCCAGCAGCATTACGAATAAATGTCTTCCATCTGTAGACATTCAAGATGACTATATTTCGTATTCAACATGATCGATTCCGAGCTGGTAGATATTTGGCTGCTATTTCTATGGATTATTTTCAGCGATTATATTTTCCATAACTGCTTATATTGTTGATAACACGGATGTCATAACTATTAATCACAAGGGTGGTTATTTCCGCTATCTCTCCTATAATGTTGTTATTTTTATTAGAGAAAACTTGTTCAATTGTCACCACACCGGACAGTTTGCAATATGGCTGTAGAATGATAGTAGTATAAAATGGCATAGAACAAAGTTTAGCTATAGAATGTTAAAGAAAAACGTAACGTTTAGGATGGCGAACCCTTCATAAAATTCGTAACAATACGATAAACACAGGAAGCTTAACATGTTTCAAATTAAACCGATGTGAAAGCAACAGAAACAGCCGCATCTTTAAGATACAAATCTCCGTAGCAAATGGAACAGTAGATGACAGACAAAAGATCATGAGTATTGAGAGACAAGGCAAAAATGGCTTAGATAATCCATTTACTTGACTAATTGACTGATTGACTTCGGATACTTTTAATCTCATTACGAAATATAACTTTAAAAAAAAAACTCTATCAATGAACCGTAAGATTACAAATGTGATAAATATTTAGAATAAGAAATTCATTTGCAGGTGATTTGTTTGTCGATCCCGTCGTAGGCAGCACTTATGCTGCTTATTAAGAAAAGCATAATGGGAATATACTGACGATACGTAAACAATGGTTGAAGTGATTTGAACTTAAAACTTACAGCAATCTAGAGAAATACTGCGAAATATTTATTCCTGTATTATATTGATTATGGCTGTCGGCCACGATGAAGGGTGGACACAGTTGATTTAGGTCGAACATGTTTCATATATTTTTAAACTCTGACTAGATGATAGATGTGTTTATACCACCATGAGATGAATACTTACATAAATGGAACTAAATTACTTAAGTCATTTTTTGAGAATAATAGCGGCTTATTATGCGCCACCACCCTAACACAAAGCATTAATTCATTAAAACTGATGTAGCCAATTATAAGAAATAAATATCTATTCATAACAAAGGAAATAAACATTCCTTGCTCAGGAAGACAATGTTTCGCCCTATCCAGGAATCGAACTGATAAGCGTATTGTTTTGAGCCTAACATCCTAACTATTAGGTGGTGTATCTTATCCAAATACATTATTGCATGTACTTTTAGGTGGAATATTATGTCCGTTTGTGCGCTGGATATCAAATATTATGGTATTGATTAGATACTAAGTATGCTTTACTATTTTACTCATCAGTCATATTAGTCGAGAAAATTAGAGATTAAACGAATTTATTAAATGGAATTTGATCTTAAGATAAGTTTTATATAAAGTTTTTCATTCACTTTATTTGTTATTATTTCTTTATTTTTTACTCTACGAGCAATTTTGTTTGGATAGAATACTCTTTGTATACTTCACAAAATATCTGGAACCCTCGAAGGGCAAAATCTGGGAAATATTTTCTTTCGGAATATAATCCGTTATAACACTGTTATATATCTAAATTTCTTCAGCTCACTATAATTATTATTGCTTTTTGTGAGTTTTTATTTTTTTTTATTTTTTGCTTTTCTTTACTTTATTATTATTATTATTTATTTATTATTATTACTATTATTTTGCTTTTCGTTCTTTTTATAGTATAGGTCTGTTTCACCAAGGATGATTACTCTGGTCACTAACACAGTTTGACAAATTTCTTACTTTCAGTGAAACAGCGTTGCTGAAATATACAGCTTAAAACAGACCAATTCTGAAGTAACATGACCGTATACACTTAAATGCACTACTCTTTTACGGTATGTTTCATTCTGTAATATAAACGAGAGCTCGGAGACTCATATTGTAAAATAACAATTGGAGCTACTTCACTGAAATGAACATAATAATAATAATAATAATAGTAATAATAATATTAATAATAATAATAATAATAATAATAATAATAATAGTAATAATAATATTAATAATAATAATAATAATACAATAAATTTTCTAGTATTAACCAGAAAGGAAAAGTCAGAATTATCATCTCAATTGTTTATACATTTAACAGCAAACTTCCTGAGAACATAAAAGAAATAGAAGTATGAAGAGATACAGTACAAGAAAAGATAATAAAAATGAATATGTGATATTGTATAAGGGACCAATATCATCAGAACAATTTAAATTTTGACGTTTTTTGTACTATTATTATTATTATTATTATTATTATTATTATTATTATTATTATTATTAGTAGTAGTAGTAGTAGTAGTAGTAGTAGTAGTAGTAGTAGTGGTAGTAGTAGTAGTAGTAGTAGTAGTAGTAGTAGTAGTAGTAGTAGTAGTTTTGGCCTAAACTGCAAGCAACTAGCTATTGAGTGGAAATCACATTTATTTTAAGATCAGGAGAATTTTGTGATGCATTGAATTAAATGAGCTGCACACAGATATTACCATTTGGACTAGATAGATATTTATAAGGCTAATTTTATCTACCACAGCGTCTTGGGGAATTGTCAGATAACTGCTAGCGTTTATCATTAGTTTCTAAATTAACCATGCTCGGAGACAACTTGTCTAAGTGATTTATCTCTACCAAGCGTTCTTTAATATTTTCTGTGCGGTCAATTAAGGAACTGCAATAAAATTAGTGAATTATTAATTCATATCCTTCTCTGTGATCGACATTTTAGTATATATATATATATATATATATATATATATATATATATATATATATATATATATATATATATATATATATATATATATATATATATATATATATATATATATATATATACAGTATAGTATAGCTCGTAAAGCAGAAATCGGCATTGTTGAGGTGAACAGATGGAAATTACATACTCATCTATAGTGAAGCAGTTTGATAGTCACCTACTCGCGAGCGTCTGCACTATCTTACTCATATGTACAGACAAACTAAACAAATGTTTAAGAGAAATATCTTATGCATGCCGTATCAAATCAGCATTTATTTCTATCCGTCTTTGTTATATCGATCTACGCTTTACTCTCTGTATATTATGGACTATTTTTCGCATCTCCACCATCTCTCAAACTCTCTCTCGTTCGCTCTCCATATCTCTCATCATACACGCACACACACTCACACACACACATATATAATGTATATATATATATGTTTGCATTTGAATATATACATATATATATATACATGTCTGTATTTAGATATATATATGTACCTGTTTGTGTGTGTATATACATGTAAGTATATATATATATATATATATATATATATATATATATATATATATATATATATATATATATATATATATATGCATTAATATATTTACGGACGTATGTAAGAATGAATATATTTGTATGTATGTATATATGTATATATATATGTATATATAAATATATACATATATATGTGTGCGTGTGTGTGTGTGTATATAAATATGCATATACATATATATATATATATATGTATGTATGTATGTATATATGCATCTATGTATATATGTTTTTATACACAAATATATATTTATGTATATACGTATTTCCTGTCTAACACGCACATGCATTAACTCACTCTTTCTCTCTTTCTCTCTTTCTCTCTCTTTTTCCAATGCATCTCTCTCATATCTGTCGTCGTTTTTCTCCTCTCATCAGCCTCTATGTCTCTTCCCGTTATTACTTAATGAGACAACATTTCAACTACAAACGAGCGTGATGCAAAATATAATTCGTCTCTGATACGAGAATTTTCCCAGATTAGTAACATAATCGCGTATTCTAACAAACATTTCGTGCTAAGCAAGGTGGTAAAAATGACAAATTGGAGTCTCTCTTTAAATAGAATAACTGATGAGAAATTGTATTTTGATACACGAAATAAAGATGTTGGCGATAGCTAACAAGGTTCCACTCAGCGCATTATCATGTTTACTACGTAAAGTGATATTGTATAAATTGACCTTTATGTAGCAGCATTTCTCTCTTTATATAGTCTACAATGGCACTTTATTTGCACATTTATGAATTTTTCATTTATGAGCAGATAAGTATATGTATATATGTATGTACTTATGAATATCTATTTCTTAGATTCTCACATATTAATGTTTGGGGAGTTTCGTATAGATTTTCTAAAATATAATGAAATGGCAAATATGGAAGGATTATAAGATAATACTTTATGTGTGTGTGTGTTTGTGCATGTGTGTGTGCGTGTGTACACACGCATATATCAATACACGAAAGCATACATGCACTCATAAACACACGCACACACATATATAGTTATATATATATATATATATATATATATATATATATATATATATATATATATATATATATATATATATATATATATATATATATATATATATACAGAAATCAAAAGGAGAGGGAGAGGAAGAGAGGGAAAGAGAGAACGTGAGAGGGGCAGATAGGAAAATAGTAAGACAGGAAGTAGGTAAATAAAAGCAATGTGTGTATATTTTCACTACCACTCAAATTTATCCTGTAAGATATTCACACAACTCCATATGAAATTATCCTTGTGTAGTGGTTTGCATGTATAGTCAATATATCTAAAATGTATTGTTCGTTTCCTATCATAAAGTATAAAGTTTAGTGTTCACCGCATGTATCTACATATATCTCTCACATTTAATTTATCAACTATTTAAATTATAACTAAAGAATTTTTTACATGATATAATCTACAACTATAAATTTCACATCTTTTCGTAATCTTCGGTAGCAAGCTATATGGCTTCGGACATTCTAGAACAATTGTCCATTTATCTTACTCCTGAGTAAAAATCGTTCCAACTGATGTAAACTACAGCGTTCTATTTGATAGGGATATATTATAAGGAAGCATATCTGATGAGAGAGAAAATGCATTGAATAAGTTTACGTCAGATTCAACATTCTTTCAAATGCTATTCGTCTTCACATTATTGCTATCGGAGACAACAAATAATACTGCATTTAAATTCCTTTGAGTAAGTGTCGTATTTTCTCTACAAGACTTTTATTGCATATATCCTACCAAAGAGAGAAAACTTCGGAATGTGAAAGTGACCGTATCTGCATATTTATTTGAATGCCGTGTTATGATACTGGTTTTATATATATATATATATATATATATATATATACAAACACATATGTATATATGCATATATACACATACATATATATACACATATATATACATACATATATATATATATATATATATATATATATATATATATATATATATATATATATATATATATATATATATATATATATATAGAGAGAGAGAGAGAGAGAGAGAGAGAGAGAGAGAGAGAGAGAGAGAGTTTAAACAGGAAACAAAACCAGAGAGATATAGAAGTATATGTGTATATGTATATTTGATATATATAAGTTTATACGTATATACTTATGTGTATATATGTACACATAGAAGCACACATAATGTTTGTATTTGTTTATAGGTTTAAGTTGTAATATATCGGGTTTTACTTAAGGCCATGAACAAATGTATAAATGTATATATAGAAATAAACATTCTGCACATATAGACGGTTTATACAATGAAATATAGAATATAGATATACATATTCATTGCAAAGTTACTATATTCAAACCACTGTGTATGGAGAAAACTTTCCTCGTGTTCAGTATGCATATATGTTTAAACTGCATGCATACAGTCAGCAGAACTTATAGATACTAGTGCAATTATCTAGAAATTTATATCTTAATAATAATTGTGCAACACCTTGTTATTTGAAAAGTAGCTGATGTGACTGTTTCGTAAGCATATTGCTTCCCATACACATGCTTCGGTTGTTCAATCCTACTGCGTGGCGCTTAGAGCTAATATCTTCTACTATAGTCTCGAGTCGACCAACGCTTTTGAGCTCATTTGGTACGCGAAAACTAAGAGAATCATGTTGTATGCATGTGTGTATGTGTGTGTATGTGTTTGTGTGTGTGTGTGTTTGTGTGTGTGCGTGTGTGTGTGTGTGCGTGTGTGTGTGTGTGTGTGTGTGTGTGTGTGTGTGTGTGTGTGTGTGTGTGTGTGTGTGTGTTTCTTCCAACCACTACAAACGTTTCACAACCGATGTCGGTGTGTTAACGGTTCAGCAATAGAAACCCATGGAATGGGGTTACTTGTTCAACAAAAAAATACTACAGTGTGGAGATCCAGCATGGCCGTAGTGTAATGACTAAAGCAAGTGAAAGATAAAAAGTCGTAGAAAACACGCTAACTTTTTACAAATTTGTGTGAGTAATATTATTCTTTCAGCCCATATCAGAGCAATTAAATGATTATCATCTGTCTACTTCCAGGTTCTTTCTAATATCTCTGAGTATGTTTCAAATCTGCAAGTGTTCATTCGTCTGTCTCAGCGACATGGTGTCTAAAAAATTTACTAAAAGAATAAATTGCTATGTAAATAATAATATATCTGCAAGAAAATGCAAAGCGCCCCATGCATACTGTAGTTCTGTAAATTAACTAGTACTTATTTCATTGACCCCGGAAAGATGGAAGTCGGCACCGGCTGAAATTAGAATGAAAATACTGGCAAAATACCGCTAGGCATTTTGTCTTCGTGCGAATGGAGTCGACCAGCTTGCAGCCTTAAACATCCTAGAAATATTAAACACATGTATTATAAACTAAGGAAGACGACCAGCTGGCAGAAATGTAATCACATGAAATGCCTTGCGTTATTTGTTTCGAATCCCACCATGGTCTTCTTTGAGATTCATGCTTCCGTATCGGTTAGTACTTGAGTACTGGAATGTGAGATATCGGCCAATCTAATCTGTACAAAATTACAAGCCGTATGCCTATATTGGAAACCACAATCATTTGAAAATAGAAGGCGCACCATATACATTACTCCAGATAAGCCTAAATACATGACAATTGTTCGGAGTGGACTTTTCTCCAG
>NC_142928.1:46821602-46831602 GCF_046866305.1 Octopus bimaculoides
CACCTGCAATATCTCGATTCTAAATTTCTGGCAGTGTGAATTGTATCATAATGCTGTTTTGTCACAGACGGTGTCCAGCTGACCCTACTATATTGCGTAGTTGACAAAATCAGAAAGAATGGGTGTGCATGCGTGAAATTTAAATAATAATATGGCGACAATCTACTCATCGCAATTTGTGTGTATGTATATGTATATATATATATATATATATATATATATATATATATATATATATATATATATATATATATATATACCCACACAGACGTGCATGCTTACATATGTACACAAGCGCACATAGATATATATGTATGACTATGTAATGTTCCGTGAATAAATAATGATTCCACATACGTTTAGCACATTATTTTGTGTAACGAAATACGTATATCTCCATAGATTGATGCGGAAATAGGTAATGAAAGAAAGAAGGATGAGAGAAACACGAAAAAAATTGTGTTTACATCTATACAACTGCTGAGTTATTTCAATGGAAGATGACAAATTGATTCTTGGCCTTTATAAAAGGTAAAATCAGGTGGCTATCTCGTTTCGATAAAAGTTATTTTTCCAAAAAATTTCATCGTTGTCCAGTGAGAGAGAGTGTGTGTTTTTGTGTACGTGTGTACGTGCGTGCGTGTGTGTGTGTGTGTGTGTGTGTGTGTGTGTGTGTGTGTGTGTGTGTGTGTGTGTGTGTGTGTGTGTATGTATCTGAAAGGAGTGTCAATGGAAAAAATAAGGCAAAGAAGAAAGGAAGATGAAAAAAATTGCATTTACTCCCATGCAGTTGGTCAGTTCTTTGAATAATATAAAAAAGAATAATAAAATAATTTTCTTAAAAGGATGGAGACAAATAAGAAAACCAGGTTAACCAGGTTCAATTCCCGTTGGTAGAAAAATGTATCTGGGTTTCTTGCCTCTTTTAAGCTCAATTGTTCCAAAGTTAAATAAATATTAAGAATAAGGAAATATTGTGATGAATCACTCAGTGAGGTATCTAAATATCAGTAGATTTATTTTGTCATAGGCATCGATCAAAAATAAATACAAAATAGCATTTCTGTAGTCATTGACCAATATAAATTATCAAATAGTGTCATTGTTTTAGAAACTGAAATAAGTTCTAAAATATTATATATTTTATATTGGTCAATGTCTACGGAAATGCTATTTTGTATTTATTTTTGATCCATGCCTACGACAAAATGAACTTACCGATATTTAGATACCTCACTTATTGATTCCTCACAATATTTCATTATTCATAACTTCTTTTCAACTGGAATTGAACCTGCTTAACCTGGTTTTCATATTTGTCTCCATCCTCTTATGAATTTTTTCTTATTGTTTTTGTCTTATCGGAAGAACTGACCAGCTGCATAGATGTAAACACATTTTTTTCTTCTTCCTTTCTACCTTCTTTCTTTCCTTTTCTTTTCCATTGACACTCCTTTTAGATATACAGGCACACACACACACACACACATAAAAACACATCCACTGTCTCTCACTGGACAATGATGACAATTTTTTGAAAAATAACTTTTATCAAACACAAGTTGTAATTGATTATGCGCTTGCATAACACAAGTACCCCTCTTTGCATCTTGAGGAATAGTATTTAATAACAGGCTTCAACGAGATGACCAGCAATCATGTGAAACCGCAGATTTTACATCTTCGTGTCCATCTGGTAGACGGATGCTGTGACAACCGCTTGGGATCCATCAAACACATTGGTTTTATTGCACGCAATGACACAAAACAAAGGTAATTTGGTAATTTTGTGTCCCCGCCATCAGATTCAAAGCAACCGCACATGCTAGTTACTCCAAATCGGGGATACTGACTGGTGCCCTGGGTCATAGTAGATATTGGAACAATAGTAGCTAAAAGGTGATTCCACTTGCCCTTAAACACTGCAACTTCTAAACCAGAGCTCCACGACTGGATGCAGTTGAAAATCATACCCAGGACATAAATACGTACGTACGTAATTACCTACCTACCTGCATGCATACATACATACATACATACATACATACATACATACATACATACATACATACATACGCACGGCTATATCAATCTTGATTTGTTAACTTAATAGAAAAAAAAACTATTTTCTCAAATTTGTATGATCCCTAAGCTGATATCTGAATTTTTTTAATACAATTATGCATAGACGCACACATCGATATATGTATGCGTATATGTGTGAATGTATGTACGTATGTATGTATGTATGTATGTAGGTGCGTGTGTAGGTGCGCGCGTTTGTGTTGTGTATATGCATTTAGGTACATTTCATATGCCTAGCACTACTGACCACTCTCATTTAGCTGTTGGTCAGAATGAGTTGTGTGCCCTACATGATTCCTTATTTAAGTGCAATCTAACATTGTTGTTTCAAGAGAAGTATGTACGTATGTATGTATGTATGTATGTATGTATGTATGTATGCATGTATGTATGGGAATATGTGAATTTGCACAGTTCCCTCTGTTTTATTCAATGTGTCATAGTTCTTACAGACATATTGATGAACTGCTAAAGCTCTAAGTATAAATACTTGATTATTATTTCCACGTTTTTAATAAGGTGCAATCTCGAACAGGTTACATTCGCCAGGCTTTTTTTCTATTTAGTTAAATGTAAATAAAGTACCAATCAAGTTTAATAGATCAATTTTATCCCTGAAGATTTTCAAATGTAGAATATTAGACATATAAATTATATATTATTTGTAATAACAATTATCTGAACAACGTTTCTTATGTTTAACTTTAAAATTTATGAATATTGTGTGCTATTTCTTAGTTAAAATCCCAGCAAAATGAATTTTACGCCTCATTTATGTAGTTGATAAATCCCGTCGTCCTGAAGCGATATAATCAATATAATCGACTTTACTTATATCGCAAAAACTGCGGTGCTTTTTTTGCCTATTCTGGATGCCATTATATAGTTTGGTACCGTTAGATTTTTATATGAAATCAAATAATGTTTTAAAGTACTTTTTAGCTTAAGGGTATCGAAGTAATCATTCAGAAAATATACAATAATAGATTGCGTCAACTATTTTTATCTCTCCAAAAATGGTTTTCGGGTTGTTGTTTTTTTTCTTTTTTTTTGCAACAAATATTTTTTCATGAGCAGTAATTTAAATAACAAGGATTTTCATTTTGCGTACATCTAACTGAAAATATTTCTGGAGAGACCATAATAGCTTTAGAAATATCCAGAACATTTCAAATAACACTTCATATTACGTTGCTCTGTAAATACCTTCGTTGCTGCTGTTACAAAACTTTTCGTCTTTCAAGATGCCATATCTATACTACCATAACAATATGAGAGAGGGACAGAGGAGAAAGTTTGAATTTGAGAGTGTATGAGAGTAAAATATAGGAAGAATCAATTGATGACAAGTAAAATCGGAGAAGGAGAATAGATACAGTACATCTATCTTTGTATGTAAGCATATTATTTTATGTGCGCAGCTCATCCACTTTTTTTTTTTCAGTGCTATCAGTTTAATGTTGTCAATTAAGAGGCAGTCTTTCTGGACTATCGATATCAAGCCTGCTTTTGAAATCTCTCACTCGACGTTGTAGAACTTTTCAGCATTCGTAGCGTTATTTTTGTCTCTTTACATGCTCTTTCTAGTCCAGAGCGCTCGTGAGCGTGTCGAGTTCTGCTTAGATTCTGTGACGTTATATTTTCAGTTTTCTTGCTTCTCTACATTAAGAAATTATTGAGAAAATGCATAAATCATAAAATAGTGCCAGATAAAATTCTATTTGAAGATATTTTGCTTTAGTAAAATGCACATGACTTTTTGTACATAGCTTTTTCTCACGTAGTTTGAAATTCAGTCGGATCACTTCCTATATTCGAAATTAAAGCATATGAAAATATTCACGTTTCATCCTTATACGACCGGTTAGAGTTTAGATAAAAAAATTTCAGAGCAATTTATGACGATTTGAACGGAAAATTGCATTTCCGGCAAACGATATTTCTCGGTAGGATGTTTTTTCCGAGTATTTGTGGAATTATGAATTATATAAGCATGTATTATATAAAATCCCACTCTGGATAGCAATTCATCAGAGCAATTATGAAAGAATAAGTGTCCTTTACCATATAATATGTTGTTTGGTCATACGAAGAAGATACTATATGATAAATTGACGTTAATCCTATATGTTATATACTGTTACGTTTAATCAGTTGCAGTCTAATACTTTAAATCTCAGGCAGGCGGATTATTGGCATCACCTCATAAAGAACTTACAACTACGCTAACCC
Source organism: Octopus bimaculoides (assembly GCF_046866305.1). Lineage (NCBI taxonomy): Eukaryota > Metazoa > Mollusca > Cephalopoda > Octopoda > Octopodidae > Octopus > Octopus bimaculoides. Next base: position 46,825,920 of record NC_142928.1, read on the forward strand.
AGAGAATATGTATGTGATGACCATTATTCTTCTTTAGATGGTGTCACATAAATGATTTTCATTCTAAGAGAAATCAACATCATTTTTTTTTATATGATATGCATTGAAGTGATGAATTTCTTTTTCTCTTGTAGGGATCACCACGGTCAGCATACAATTCAAATAATAAAAGAATATGTATAAAATGAAAACACCTATGAAAAAATGATAATTCTATTAAAACTACTTGGTGTTAGATACACTTTTTAGCAAAAAAACGAAGCTGTATCTATCGCATATATTTGCTGTTTACCTTATGAAAGTGCATCGGGTTAAGCTGTTAGCAGATTATACACGCAAACGAAAGCAGGCCTTGTCATTTATTCAAATTAATCAATTCTTCAAGAAATTTGTAAGTAACATGTAAGTAACACGCATGTAAATGCGCGGATGAGTATGATGCCCACCATACGGCGTCGAATGTCCGGTCACCGAAATTAAGCAGCGTCGAAAAAATGTGGAAATTAGATATGAGACTGCTTGCGAAACATAGGTGCTGTAATCATCTCACTTTCAATAGGCACTCGCGTAGCTGTGTGGCAAGAAGTTTGCTTACCGACCACATCTCTCCGTGATCGGTCCCACCGCTTGGCAACTTGGACAACTATCTTCTGCATCGGGCCGATTTGACGCTATGCGTGCGTGTGTGTGTGTGTGTGCGTGCGCGAGTGTTTGACCCTCTACCGCTTGACGACTGTTGATTTGTTCATGCAACGTAGCGGTTCGGCAAATGAATTGATAGAAAATACCGGAGTCGATTCGTTCGATTAAACACATCTTAGGACAGTTTCCTAGTATGGCCACAGTACAATTACTGGCGCAAATTGAAGATAAAAGAAAATATATATTTGTGTTCGTGCGTGTATGTGCGTGCGTTTGAGTTTATACACAAGCACTCAAATAACTAGTTGATTGACAAACAGAAATAAAACTTGAGGTCCGTCTAGTATTACATTACCGAAATTATTTTATTGGTAAAATTTACGCCATGCAATAAAAATGTTGATAATGTTATATTTCTATAAAGCATTCGACAGTAAGTTTACACCGACCTAGAGTTGAAACCGTTATATATTTATTTCTCATAATATATTTCGTCTATTAACACGCTTATCATTTAATCGAGTTATATTAAAGTGACCAAGGCTATGTAAATTCAAATAAACACTTAGCACGTAGGACTGCGTTATGTTCGCAAGGAGAAATCATTTCACTGTAACCACATGGCATAGCCTTTAACATAAAATTGAAAGGCAACGCCTATTGGACTAATTATACCCCGTGTACTTAATAGAATAATGTTCCGTTTGATTACGCGTAAATATTTCTTCGTACTTTCCTTCCATTAAATGTAAACCTTGCCAAAATATAATAACAGCTTTAAAACCGATGAATTCCTAAGTAATACTGTTACAAATTACTTAACGAATACCAGCTGTAATGGGACATCATTAAACGAAGTAAATTGGGAGAAGTGAAAGAGAAGAGGAGGATGGATGTGATGGCTGAAAGATATGATGGAGCAATAATGATCGCGTATGTTAGTCTGTGAATTTATGCATTATAATTCCAATATAAATATGTTTGGGTATATATACATACATGCACACACACACACACACACACACACACACACACACACGCATATATATATATATATATATATGACATGTATGTATGTAAGTATAAGCATGCATGTATATAAGATGCATGGTGTGACTACAACGGTAATCTTCTACGTAAGCGCCAGATGATTACATTTATACAGTATTTCATGCTTTCGTCCAAAATTAAGTTAACGCATGCACACATACATGCTTTTATATATATATATATATATGTGTGTGTGTGTGTGTGTGTGTGTGTGTGTGTGTGTGTGTGTATGTGTGTGTGTGTATGATAGATAGATAGATAGATAGATAGATAGATAGATAGATAGATTGATAAATATATAATACAACGTGCGATGGATAAATCGTCAGCATCCTATATCTTTTGTTTCGTGCATGTGCGTTTTTTGATTTTGATTTTATCGACTAAATAGTATTACAGGGTCAGTTTCGCACTGTCTGTGACAAAAACAGCACCACGATGATGCAATTCACTCTTCCAGAAATTTGGAAACGATTTGCTGTACTGCATGGCATTCGAGCCGCAAGCTCGAAGAAGAACATTTCAGAGCCTCTGGTAGTCAATCTGAGGATAGAGCAATCTTAGTATCTGTACCGGAAGTGATAAAAATCAAACATCCAGTCAACACCATCGTGTTTGGAGAGATCATTACTGATGGCAACGTTATACCTCCGTTCATCTTCTCCCGCTGAGTCAGATTCAACAGGGAGGCCTACAACAAGTGCCTCGAGGAGGAAATGCTTGGTCAAGAGAATGGCTGCTGGAAGATCCTATGTCTGACGACAAGACAAATCACTATGCCATACCAGCAGGAGAACCCAAACAGGGCTGTCGGACAATATCTGCGACCACATCACCCCTAACATATGGTCACATAACTTCCCAGACTTCAACACACAACAAAAGTCCTTGTAACGCCAAAGATGAACTGAAGGCAAGGGTAATGACAGCATTCACCAACTTAAACAAGGAGACTGCTCAGAAGAGTTGCTGCATATTCCAAAATCGTCTGGAGGCCGTGGTTGAAACCATTGGCGATTTTATTGAATGGACTTCGTCCTTAGTATTTCAAGGTAATAATGTTGGTAAAACTATCGGTTAAAATGAGATGTCATTGTTATTTTAACTTTTGCGTAATTTAGATGACTCTATATTCACCACACAATGTATATATATATATATATATATATATATATATATATATATATATATATATATATGTGTGTGTGTGTGTGTGTGTGTGTATGTGTGTGTGCGTGTGTTTATGCATATATGTATGCACGTATGTATGCAAATGTATATGTATGTATGTATATATATATATATATATATATATATATATATATATATATATATATATATATATATATATATATATATATATATATATATATATATATATATATATATATGTAAATATATATAAATATATGTCTATATATGTAAATAAATGTATGTACGTATGCATATATATGTACGTATGTATATATATATATATATATATATATATATATATATATATATATATATATATATATATATATATATATATGTATAATTCATTTAAAATACAGAGATGCCTGTAATAGGACATCTAACCCGCTAGAAATAGCAGCAAGACTACATACCACAAAAAGTATATATGTATATGTATATATATATATGTATATATATATATGTATATATATATATGTATATATATATATATATATATATATATATATATATATATATATATATATATATATATATATATATATATATATATATATATATATATATATATATATATATATATATATATATATATATATATATATATATATATATATATATAGTTGATTTGTATTCCGTTAAGAATATATTAAGTGTACAAAATAGAGAACTTTTGCTAGAATTAGATAGCGGGCAGTTGTATGGTATACTAGCAATTCTAGGCTTTGGCATTCCTCGTTAGTTATAAATAGAAAGGAAAAGTAAATAGGACGAAAAGGAACAGGACGTATGGTTCGACAGCTGTTTAATAACCCCTACATATGTTTCGATACAACATAGATTCACATATGCATGATCTAAATTTAAATTGATTAACAGTTTAATTATATAATAGGATCTAGTTGTATTTCCTGGGGTGATATATAATCGGTGTCTCAAGAAGTAAATATTTGATTTCGATGCTATCGCACATCCAACTGGCTCCTTTGTGTGTAGCAGATGCTCACAATTTCAATCCGATCGTTTTGAGCGTGCCTCTACATGCTCAACATGAGCAGCATTGTTCATGTTGTTTGTTTACTTTGTTTCACATGTTAGGCTGCACAAATACACTCACACATGCGCTCATACTTATACAATCACTCATACACAGATATACCACTACATCTTTGGGCATCCTCATACATATATACACCCACACAGACACACACACACTGGCATACACACACGCACACAACACACACACACGCATATACATATATATGATATATATGTAATATATACAGATGCACATACAGTAATTTACTCATATTCATGTATAGAGTTATAACGTTGGACAAATGTATATTCAAATATATACATATATTTACATATTCATGTATATTTACAAACACACACACACACACACACACACGTATATATATATATATATATATATATATATATATATATATATATATATATATATATATATATATATATATATATATATATATATATATATATATATATATATATATATAAATGCATACAAACACACACACATACATGCATAAATACAATCGTCCTCAAAATACTCATAGTCCTGTTAATTTTTGTTATTTTTTAATATTTTTATCATGAAATGAATGCATTTTGTCAAGTTTTTTTTAATTTTTTATGCGGAATGCATGACCAACAAATAAAAGAATGACAACTGTACATATTTCAAGAAATTATTCATGCGAATGTTGTATCTAAGAGACTAAGTTTTTATTCCCGGTACTCTACCCGTTTCTTGGAGAGTGCTATTCATTACTCTACCATAACACTTAACCTTGTATATTTACCTAATATATCCCATATATACAAATGCAGTGCGCTCTTTAGATGTTATGTGCAAGGCAGCAGCTGAACAGGAGACTATTTGTGCATGGCGCAAAAGATTGTGTAGCAGCTGACATGGCTACATCAAGCTCAAACAAGGTAAGTTGCCCACCTCTGCGCAAGAGCACCACACTCATGATACATGGGGTTGCCCCCACGAACGGCAGTCGTCAGGCCAATATTTCTACAAAATATTGTGGGTCTGTTGCATCACAAGAGCAATTGCAAAATTATTTTCCTGGGAGACTTTGCTGCATTCTATCAAGTCCTATGCATAGCGCTAGTGGAAACTCACCTCAGCTCTGATATAGAAGATGCAGAAATACACTTGCCAAAATATGCCAGACTGCGAACAGACAGAAGAGAAAGGAGCCATGGTAGAGTTGCTGTATGCATCACTGAAGATTTCATACCCCAAGTCTTACTGTCATACTCAAATTCAGTATGCGCCACTCTATTTATATACATAAGACAGCACAATATAGTCATATGCAATACATATCGCCCATCAGATGCTCCATTTGACATAGGCAAGTTTGAAGATTGCTTCAGAAGTATTAAAGAAATTCTCATGAAACTGGTACACCACGTGAGCGTATTTCTATGGGTAAATTCAAATTCCCCAATGTTAAATGGCCCGAAGACTTCATGCTCTCAGGAATGACTCATTGCAAACAAGCACAGGTGGAGTCCTTGCTCAACCTCACCAATATAGTATTCATGGAGCAGGTTGTGTTCAGATCAACTAGGGCGAATAATATTTTGGGTCTCAGCTTCACAAACAATACGGACATCGTTCATGATGTAAAAGTGACGCTGACATTAGTTTCGGATCACAACATAATAGAGCTGTCTATGTATAGAACAAAAGTAGACAGGGAATACAGCCTAAAGGAAGCATCCAAAATCTCTCCAATCTGAAATCCCACAG
>NC_142928.1:46836602-46856602 GCF_046866305.1 Octopus bimaculoides
TTCGACACCTGGTGATTAAAAGATGTTGCCGAAAATGATAGATACGACATTCAAAAGCAGTTTGGATCGATATTAAGCCCCTGCTGACTTGTTTTAGTTTTTGTTAGAGGCTGTCTACTTCACAATTGATGCGGAATATATGTACGCTTGTTAGTATTTTCCGGGTTTTCGCATCAATGACTCTGATGTGAGTGTAAGGTGGCTCTTCACAATTTACAACCGAAAGGCACGAGTATAGTCGTCATTAAAGTAACTGAGAGTGCCAGCCAGTACCAGTATTACTAAGAATAACAGTCAAAACAAATCTTAGCCACGTGAGAGCACTTATCTATCGACTGAGAGAATGTTCTCGTGAAAGTATGATTCAATTCATGTGCTTATTGGTGTGAATATCTTCTTAAACATGAAGCCATGCTCAGTTTTATATATTTTCATGAAATATTTGGTTATGTCTTGACTTATGTCGTTGAAAAATCATTCTTGAATTATGTCCTGGATTATCTAATATTACTGGATGCGGCTATTTTCATGGTATTTTAATGAATAATCATATGTATGCATTCAGTTTATGTGTTTTTCTATTGTTACTGCAGTATTTTAATTAGGTTTCGCGTATTGACGTCAAAATAACTTCGGCAAACAGAAAATAGTTTTGCATTACTGCTGAATGTTATCTCTCATTCTGTTTCTGACGTACTAATATACATGTGTTCGAGTGAGTGCCAGTATGTGAGTTTGTGTGTGTGTGTATGTGTGTGTGTGTGTGTATGTATGTGTGTGTGTTTGTGTGTATGTACATGCCTATGTGCACATGTGTGTGTGTACATGCGTCTGTGTACATGTGTGTGTGTACATGTGTGTGTCTGGATGCGTATATCGCCTTCTGTACTACGCTTGCATCCGTTGTCTATCTTATGGGGCTAATTATATTTTAGTTAGCTGTATTATCATCTCACGTTATATTTCCATTTTTCTTATCTGGATTTATTTTGTGCAATATAATATAGTTTATCCGATTCTTACTTAGTCATATGATCCAATAGTAAATTCTGAGTCTGATTATTCAAATTGAGGACGGAGTATTTACGCTGCTATACATAGAATGGTAATTTCATTTCTGTTAACATGAAATTCAGACGAAGAGTAACAGTAAAAGGGAATTTCATTCATTTGTAAATAAAAACAAATGATACTCTTTTTACTTTGAAAACAAAAAAAGGAACACGACCAGCAAACACACATCGAATGATGAACCATAAAGGGAACGGGGGCCAAAAACAATGAGGAAGGTGTAAAACGCTAGAGGTGTTAGCTTCTTTATTGTTTATGAACGATTTATTGAATGAAACGATTGTTTTTGTTTCAAGTTTTAATTTATTGGTTTTTAGGTAATGGATTTATACATTTATTTTGTGAAATCTCCTAAGGAAATATAGAAGTGCCATTTGAAAATTTTGAAATTCATTTCTATGTAACTTCATTTTTTTTTTTTTTAATGGATACTTCGATTCAATCCCATCGTTAATTCGAGGTACTTATATATATATATGTGTGTGTGTGTGTGTGTGTGTGTGTGTGTGTGTATGTGTGTGTGTGTGTGTGTGTGTGTGTGTGTGTGTGTGAGCATTTATTCTTACACGTTGTTGCACACTTGAGCCTCGAAAACGACTCTTCGCTGTAGGTTATAGATTCGAAGAATACATTTTCGCTATACACGCCCAGCGTAAACAACGCACTTGCTCCAGGGAACTGTGTATATTTATGTATGAGTGCGTGGGAAGGATCCTTGTGCATGCGCCTTTGAGAACGTGTGTGTATTTATACTTGTACATCCGTTGTTTTCAAGTATATAGACCCATGTTTTAGTATATGTTGACTCTGTAAATCTGTAATTTGCAATACAACGTTTTGGAAAACATAGGTGAAATGTTTTTGTAATATTGAGATGTTTGTTCTTCTCCTCACTGAAATTCTTTCTTGGATAATATATAATTGTAGTCTTTATTTTAGTATAATTTCCTTCGTAGTTGAAAAAGAGAAGACACAACGAAAAACGAAAGCAGTTAAACGAATAATGATGCTACCTACAAATATACAAAAAACTCCACCTTAAACCGTCACAAGTTGTGAACGTTTTTATCGAAAACTTTTCAACGTCTACATACAATATACGTATATAAACAACTCCAAAACGTTGTCCATTCTCGAATGTGTGACAGAAAAATAAATTGGCTCGTTGAGTTCATCAACATCACACCCCTATTTAAGTAAGAGGCAATCATCGATTACATCGACCATGGACGTTAGTTATTCTTTTAAATCATGCAAAAATAAATAAATAAAGTACTCAAGCGAAAACCACTGCAGATAATTTTCAGAACTTCCTTGCATGTAGTAATCTCAAACTGTTTAAGTTGGTATACTTGTGTCCTGTCCATGGAGGACACAGTATACCAACTCAAACCTGCTTGCCCATCGTTGTTTCCTCACACATCGGCGAAGCTATGGAGAACATTGTTAGAATATAGTCGAGCACATTCCTATTTAAATATGGCTTACTATCACACAGCACAGCTTCTGTCCAGGAAAAACCTGCTTCATTAAGCTACTTCTAAATTATGATTGGGTGCTGAAAGAACAGGATAATCATTTATACGTGGACATGTTATAACTTGAATTTACGAAGTAATTTGGTGAAACTAATTACAGAATGATATGCCACAATCTGTGTGATCAACGTATACATTGACCAAATCCAGACACCGATAGAATACTCTGGGAATGAAATGAAATATACTAAGATTAGTGTTACTTCATCTTCGTAGCAGAATCTGACTGAAAGAAGTATATGTAATCCAAGAATATTAATATTGCTTCGGATACGAGGCAGTAATTATACATTGCTCCGCATTTCAAGCCATTGGAGTGTCTCTTTTTTAGATAAATGAAGATACCTGGCGCAGTGCAAGTGAAGATGTGAACTCAACAACAGATATGATTGTCAACAAAATATCTGCCGACACAACGAGCTGTTTTCAGGACAAACGTTTTTTGAGTTTATATAGTCTTGAAGAAATAGTCAAGAACTTTAAAACGTTAGTTGCCTCCCTTGGACCGTTAACAATTTAATTACTTTAAAAGATATAAAAGCCCTTTCCCTTATATTGATTAAAATATATCATAATGGCTTATTAAGTTGATACTTCGTGAATTGTTGTGTACGAGTAAAGAGACTAAGTTTAATAGCCTCTTTTTGTGGTGGGTTGATATGGCCAATTGGAGATATATCAAAATGTAGAAGTGTGTATTAAACATACACTTGAAGAAAGATTATTATGTACATTTGGTGTCTAAGATTAATTTTTTAAAAACCTGAGCTGACCTGAAGAAGTGTATGAAATGATACCGGAAGAGACATTTTCCGGCTTGACAAAACAAACTTGTGTTGATGGATACATCTCCAGACATTATCAGTTCTGGAATTTACATTAATTATGAGGCTCTTAGACATTGGCAGGAAAATCAATGACAATATTTCAATCTTTAGGTTAAACATATCAAATATTTCTGTAGCAAAGTTGGAAATAATATTGTGAACTGAAATCTTTATGAATTTCAGAGTGGTTTCCTCAAAGAAAAGAAAAAAAGGACCAGCTGTTTTACAATTAATCTATTAGTTAGCTACTTGTAACTCATTAAGTATATGTAAATAAATAATTATATATTTATATCCTATTTCCCTCACGAATAAAATATATACAATATTTTATCATGCCATATTATTCATTAGCATGTTATTCTTTCAAGCACGTACGTTACTGTTCGACACAACAAGAAATCGTAGTTCTAATTATGTCAATTTACTGTCCACGGTGAACATTTATATGATGTTCCTCCAGCAAATAGTAGATTTTCAGTCCTCGAAATTAAAATGAAGAAATCTATAGCTTTAACTTTCTGAAATAAGGCAGAAAAATTGATGAGAGAATATAAGTGAAATAGGATTTGTGTGAATCCTACTTAATAGAAAATTGTGACAATGAGTGTAAATGCACTATCTAGTAAATGATAATTTTGCTTTCAACTACGAGTGGTGTATATTTCAATGTTTCTCAAAGAGAATCCTTTGCGCGAGTTTATAATGATCTATGTTCATGACAGTATTATACATCTTACAAAAAGTATGTTGCTTATATGGTCTCGGAAAATATAAGTGGATTGGAACGCAGTACAATCTATAGGGGTACATATAAGTACTAGCAGAACAATATAGAGCATTTTGTGCATATTAGGGTTATAACTGTTTTATGGTACATTAGAATGTTCTCAACTAATTCTTTGAACATTATGATATTCAGTATTTCGTAAATGAAAGATATTAATAAGTCTAAATAGATCTAAAGAAAATCCCCACTATACTCATTTTCTGCTTCGAATAAAATGAAAACAGATTTTGAAAGATGAACTTTCAAATACTTAACTATGAATAAACTAAATGATTATTCTGTATCATTTTTGCAATAAAAGTGATATAGGTGTAGGTGTGGCTCTGTGGTAAATAGCTTGCTTACCAACTACATGGTCTCAGGTTCAGCCCCACTGCTTGACACCTTGGGCAAGTGTCTTCTACTATAGCCTCGGGTCGACCAAAGGCTTGTTAGTGGATTTGGAAACTGGAAGAAGCCCGTCGTATATGTATATATATATATATATATATATATATATATATATATATATATATATATATGTGTGTGTGTGTGTGTGTGTGTGTATTTATGTGTGTGTTATTTTTTTTTTGTGTCTGTGTTTGCACCCCTCCCTAAAAAAATCGCTTGACAAACGATGCTGGTGTGTTTACGTCCCCGTAACTTAACGGTCCGGCAAAAAAACCGATAGAATAAGTACTGTAAGCAGTATAACGCTTTATAACATTTCTTCCTCCAATGAAACAACAATATTTTGTACTAAGGCAAAGTTGTTGCTTAGTGCTTACGTTCCAGCTGGGTGCAGCCAGCCTACCCACATGTGTACATTATCATTTTACATAACTTGTAGGCACAGAAAATATCTATTTTGAAGCTATGTCAAGCAATCAATAACAATAAATGATAGATGGGTGAAGCCCCAAGCGTCTACTGGGTCTTACGACATTCTAAAAGTGGCATGCAAAACTAATTGCAATCGAATACCACTAGGTTAGACAAGTAAAAATAATTTTTATTGGTGAGTCTTAGTGCATCATAAAAATAGAATATACGGACTATATTCTAACGCCTCTAATTATAGATCTCTCGGATAAGAGCTTAACTGGGGATACACAGTAACAACAACAAAACAATAAAATATATATGGGGTCTATTTGCTCGGCTAAAAGGCGGTGCTCCAGCATGGCTGCAGTCAAATGAATGAAACAAGTTAATGGAGTAGCGAAGTATCTAATCAAAAGGGATGCTAACTTGGGTTCCAGAGGGTCTGGAGTATGATTCTCTGTTAGACCGAAAAAATTATTCTTTGATGTTGGTCGATTCAGGGACGATTTTTTGGAAACAAGGAATGATAAGCATTTTAGGTTATATGTACATAACCTATTTTATGCAATTTAATTTTTTTCCTTTCATGTAAAATATGCTAATCATATTTTGAAATTGGACTCAGTTTTGTAAAAAATGAAAAATCTTAATTACTTCATAAACGAAGTAATCAGCTCACGATAAGTATGTATTTCAAACGACACAGTTTACTTCTGTGGAGGCGCAATGGCCCAGTTTTTAGGGCAGCGAACTCGCGGTCGGAGGATCGCGGTTTCGATTCCCAGACCGGGCGCTGTGAGTGTTTATTGAGCGAAAACACCTAAAGCTCCATGAGGCTCCGGCAAGGGATGGTGACGAACCCTGCTGTACTCTTCCACCACAACTTTCTCTTACTCTTTCTTCCTGTTTCTGTTGTACTTGTAATTCAAAGGGTCAGCCTTGTCACACTGTGTCACGCTGAATATCTCCGAGAACTCCGTTAAGGGTACACGTGTCTGTGGATTGCTCAGCCACATGCACGTTAATTTCACGAGCAGGCTGTTCCATTGATCGGATCGAGTGGAACCCTCGACGTCGTAAGCGACGGAGTGCCAACAGCAACATATACACTTCTGTAACTAAGTCGAATATTTGGTAGTCATAATCTAAACTTCAACATAACTTAGCATAGGCACATGGACTCAAGTTTGCTTCGAGTCTATAATCAGTAATTACGGCACTGTATTATCAATACTTAACTACATGCTACCAGTCGTGAAATGTTGCTACGTACCAGTACCTGGAAGGTGCTTCATCGATTCTGTAAGCGGAAGGGACAGAGTTGACATCAGCACTTATATTAACTCGGAACGTACACGATCATAACCAAATACCGCATGGCATTTCATGTCGCATTAGCGTTGCCGCTAACATCGGATACGATTTACATCATTCATAAATATTACTTATATATGGAAGCAGTATAACGCTTTATAACATTTCTTCCTCCAATGAAACAACAATATTTTGTACTAAGGCAAAGTTGTTGCTTAGTGCTTACGTTCCAGCTGGGTGCAGCCAGCCTACCCACATGTGTACATTATCATTTTACATAACTTGTAGGCACAGAAAATATCTATTTTGACGCTATTTCAAGCAATCAATAACAATAAATGATAGATGGGTGAAGCCCCAAGCGTCTACTGGGTCTTACGACATTCTAAAAGTGGCAAGCAAAACTAATTGCAATCGAATACCACTAGGTTAGACAAGTAAAAATAATTTTTATTGTTGAGTCTTAGTGAATCATAAAAATAGAATATACGGACTATATTCTAACGCCTCTGATTATAGATCTCTTGGAAAAGAGCTTAACTGGGGATACACAGTAACAACAACAAAACAATAAAATATATATGGGATAATTTATTTCACGAATTTAGAATCAGATACTAAACGTGTTTCTAGAATGAACTCTACTTTTCACGGAACTGTAAATGTAGAGAATACGTACTTCGTGTATCAATTTGCGTTTACATTGGCAGAACTCTAAACTGTAAGTATTCTTCTGCCTTAATAATATGAACCAATTACCAGCCAAATATTAACGAGTCAGAATTTTCTTACTGCTACACACAGTTACTGCCCCTGTATTTACCAACAACAAAACGAACATATCCATTAAATGCGATTCTCTAAAGCGAACTATTACAAAATATCGAGTTAGATAAGGATTCCATTTCGTAAATGCACGTCAGGGAACAATCGAATATATGTGAACTATAATTTACTAATCACACAACTGTGAATATTATTTAGTGTTCTCTGGCCAAATGGACACATTACTGAAATACTTTATTTCATTAATCACTGAACACGATTTTGTATATAACAACTACTCTGGAAGCGACTTCCTAGCTTCTGACCAATGAATCTGCCGTCTCACGCGGCCCTATCAATAAAATGTCACTTCATAGACGCTTATGATCATATTTAAATCGACAAGTCTCTAGCAAAGATGATATAAACTATTTAACAATGAACATTACCTGCAAAATGAGCTAATAAATCGAAAGGTCAAATAATAATGATGCCTGTATATGTGTGTGTGCGTGCGCCCACAAGTGTTGTGTATGTTTGTGTATGTAGTATATATATATATATATATATATATATATATATATATATATATATATATATATATATAAATGTGTGTGTGCGTGTGTGTGTGAGTGTGTGTGTGTGTGTGTGTGTGTGTAATATATATATATATATATATATATATATATATATATATATATATATATATATATATATATATATATATATATATATATATATATGCAGATATATGCGTTTATGGATGACTGTGTTTCTGCATATGAATGCCTGCATACATTCATACATACATACATACATACATACATACATACATACATACATACACAGATGCATTTAAACAGAGTAAGAAAAGATTTAGAATTGTAAGAATTGGGATGAATGTGGCAGTGAGACCATTTTGATTGTCCTCGCCGTAAATATATACTGCGAACTTTCAACTACGACAAATAATAATAGGCAGTAATTAAATCTTATATCCGAATGAATAAAGCAATATATATTAGTGTTCAGTGGAATCGTTGGTAGCCAATTTGCGAACGGTTGGCTTATTATTGAAAATAAGGATAATACATTGTACATCTTGGAACGGTGTCAAATAGTTCCATCGTTGAGCCGAATACTGAAGGGTAATTTTGATAAATTCTGAAGCACTGCTCTTCTATACTTTCATAATTTCATCCTAACACATGCTTACTTACATACACGCTGTAATTCGTAAGTGTAGGGGGATTTGAAGAGAATATTTAAGCACTGATCTATGATTATTTAATTTAGTCGACATATTCTCATTACAAAGTAATATATATATATATAAATACATACATATATATATATATATATATATATATATATATATATATATATATATATATATATATATATATGTATGTATGTATTTATGTATGTATGTATAAATATATACACGCGAAAGAGAAATTAATAGAGGGTGACAAACAGAGATAGACAGAGAGACGAATAAATGGATAGATAGATAGATAGATAGATAGATAGATAGATAGATAGATAGATAGATAGATAGACATATATAGGTAAAATTTAAGTTCAGATTTCTGACGGAAGTAGGTTTAAGTTGTTGCTCCCTGGACGCGAATTCAAACACACTGTTGGCGTTCGTTTGATTTGACAACAGAATGAGTGACATTTACATCACACGTAGGAATCTGAATTTCCTCCATATGTTTAGCCTGCATCTATATTTTGTTTTCTCTTGAACCAATAACCATTGTTTCTCCTGCTTTCTCTTCCTCCAATAACGGACTACCTTGTTTTGGTTCTTTCGTCATTCAGTAGCACAATAGCATCCCTCACCGAGCAGTGCATTATGCAAAAGCATTACACCCAACACAGTTCCACCTTTACTTTCCCAATATCAGACATGTTCTTTTTCTTGGCGTTACTCTTTGATGTGTAGACCGTTTAGTTGCACGTTTTAATAGCTTGTGTGACTGTACAAAAGATTACAACAGAGGGTGATATGCGGTAGGTCATTCCACATTACACAATGGTATGACACACACCCTATTTCTCTCTCTCCCTTTTCTGTGTCTATATATAGACACAGAATCTTTAGCACGCCGGGCAAATTGATTAGCGTCATGTCAACTGCCTTGAAGTCCTGGGTCCAAATTTTGCATTTCATCCTGTCGAAGGTTAATACAATAAGTACCAGTCGAACATTGGGGTCAATCTGATCGGTTGAGTCTCTTTACCGAAATGTCTGTCCATGTGCCAAATTTGAAACCGATATTCTATGTAATTGAGCTTGTGATGCTATGGAAGATTTCGAATAACTTTTAACTATACAGAATTCCTGGTATAGTTGCATAATGTTTTGTATCGAATGGCAAACAATATCAATTCCCATTCGATTTTCATCCTTCTGATATCGAAGGTACAATCAGTAGAGGGATTTATTGAAATTCCCACCATATATTTCCTAAAATATTAGACTTTTATTAACGCGAACAAACATTATAACCCCAATTAGCAATTTGTCATGTTAATATTCATTGTTGACACAATAATGAAAAATGTTAATTACTGCTGCAATATACACCTGAACCTTCTTGAATATGAGCTGTTTCATCTGGCAAAAGCAATTATTAAATATTAGTTTTGACGT
This sequence comes from Octopus bimaculoides, assembly GCF_046866305.1. Classification (NCBI taxonomy): domain Eukaryota; kingdom Metazoa; phylum Mollusca; class Cephalopoda; order Octopoda; family Octopodidae; genus Octopus; species Octopus bimaculoides. The sequence continues at coordinate 46,846,377 of NC_142928.1, forward strand.
CTAACTAGAAAATATATTACGAATCCAATGATTTACTCCTCTTTCAGTCACTGACTTTTGATCCTTAACTAAAATGTCAATCCTTAGCAACCTTGATCTGGCTCATTTAAATGAGGTTTGTGATACAGTACACCACTGTAAATAAGAGTACTGCATGCAGTTAGCATTAAATTTGTACATAAAACGTAATGACAGTTATAATAAATCTTACATTAAATGCATTTTAATGTTTGTTAAACAATTAGAACTAATGGTGAAGAAGAGGTAAATGTATGCACACACACGCATAGATATAGATATAAGCATAGCTATAAATATATACATATATGTTAATTTTTACAAGTAATGTTGTAAAGTAACTTCGAAATAACTCTCCGCTGCCTTCATAGATAAATGCAATGTTAAATTGCTAATATTGTGTAATATTATTTGTACACATTAATTAAATTTCAATTATTTTATGATAAATGTTGAAGCTACCAATACTCTTCTTGTAAGTATATAATAAACATGTACTCTAAGAACAGTATTAATTAATCTTTCAGCATAATGTAAATCTTTTATTATTGTTACCTGGCATAAAAACAAGGATTAATACATAAATGCATTCACACAGACACACACACGGACACACACACACACACGCACACAAACATACACAGATACACACTCAGACGCACACAGAAACAAATACAAACTCACACAAATGCATACATACGTACACACACACACGCGCGCGCGCGCGCGCGCGCACACACACACACACACACACACACACATATATATATATATATATATATATATATATATATATATATATATAGGTCTCAACTCATGGCTCCTCACATCATCCTACGGTGATATACCCTCACCACCATCCACACCGCCCTTGCCAGAGCACGTTCCGTTGACCGTGCATCTGCTCTCTCCCCTGGAACCCGCCCTGCAGTCTTCTGCCTCCCTTGTCCTCTCACCTACCATCCCACCATCCTACCTCTCCAACGCACCATTTTCCGAGCTTTCCGGTGTCTCCAGTCCGACCCCTCCACCTCACACATCTTCCCTAACCGACCCATCCCCTCCTTCAAACGAGCCCACAACCTACGAGACCTCTTGGTCCACAGCTTCTTCCCCAGCCGACCAACCCCCAACCTGGCTCGTTCCCTTGCTCCCGCCCACACTGCCACACTTTCCCTTACCACTCTAACACCACCCCCCTCACCGGCACCCATCACGGACCCTATCGCATCACCGACTTCTTCACCTGCACTTCTACCAACATCATCTATTGCATCTCCTACTCTCTCTGCCATTCTCTGGACATCAGGCAAACGGGGCGCCGCCTGGCCGACCGATTCACGGAACACCTCCGAGACATCCGCCTTGGCAATGACATCTTCCCTAACCGACCCCTCCCCTTCTTCTTAACTCTCCTGCATAACCCTTCTGTCCGGCATTCGTCATGATAAATCGCTGACCACTAGACATATTTTTTCTCTCCTTGTTTCTCTCCTTATTTCTTTCTGTGTTCCTTTCTGTTGAAAAGCATAGGCTGGAAACGTTCAAGACATTCTTTATTCCCGAGCGTTATACTAATACATCCATTTGTTGTTTACACCACCTGTCCAGGTCTGTTGTTTTTTCCTGTATTCTCCCATATATATATATATATATATTTTGGGAATGGGGTAGGGACGATTCAGGCAATATATGTTTCCAAACTAGCAGAACCTTGGAAGCAGTATTTCCTCTGCGTGAGGTTATCTGCTAGTTACTCATGAAGCCAAGACAACCATGTTGTCGTGCAGAGGTTTTCGAATATAGCCTAAATGTTACCTTCTCTATTCCCTAAATTTCGATTTTTATACGCATACACACCAAACCCAGTTGCTAACGTGTGCTATAAAATAACTCTTTTCAGTTTATCGAACTTCTATGTCAATAAACTACTATTGTCCCTCTGTTACATAACTTCTACGGAATGTTCGAAGCTTACTGACTTTCTACACCTTTATCCTTGGTTCTTACATTCACATTTTATAGGAGTGGCTATAGGCGTAGGAGCGGATGTGTGGTAAGTAGCTTGCTTATCAACCACATGGTCCCGGGTTCAGTCCCACTGCGTGGCATCATGGGCAAGTGTCTTCTACTATAGCCTCGGGCCGACCAAAGCCTTGTGAGTGGATTTGGTAGACGGAAACTGAAAGAAGCCCGTCGTATATATGCATATATATATATATATGTATGTGTATATGTGTTTGTGTGTCTGTGTTTGCGAACCCCCCCACCCCGCCCAACATCGCTTGACAACCGATGCTGGTGTGTTTATGTCCCCGTAACTTAGCGGTTTGGTAAAAGAGACCGATCGAATAAGTACTAGGCTTCTAAAGAATAAGTCCTGGGGTCGATTTGCTCGACTAAAGGTGGTGCTCCAGCTTGGCCACAGTCAAAAGACAGAAACAAGTAAAAGAGTATATATATATATATATATATATACATATGGGGGTTTGTGTATATATATGTACGTTTCTATGTAATCTCTCAAAAGAGATTTTAAATTACCCATCCAAGAAAATACAAAACTGATATATGAACTGGTTGATTTATCCCGACTTGACCCCATATGACAAACACCTGTTCCACAACGTGAGAAAGCACTTGACTGTGATCCAATATCGCAGAGATGCTGACTTTATATCTGCTGTTGAAGGTTTCGTAACCAATGGAATCCAAGCACTGCAACACCGGTGTTATAGTGTGAACCGCAAGGGAGAAATATGTTGAAAACAAAAAAAGTCATTTTGTCACATTCCATGAGAGTATCTTGGTCAGATTATAAACTTTTCAGCCGACCTACATATTCACTTTCCATTTTGTCGTGCGGTTTCAGCGAAATTATTCATTGACACAATGGTTATGCATATATCAGATGAGGTCAAGTCGCGATAAATCAACCAGTTCATATATCAGTTTTGTATCTTCTTGGATGGGTAGTTTAAAATCATTTATGAGAGATTAAGTACAAATGTACATATAGCTAATGGGGATGATGCTAGGGTACCTTCGGACATACAAGTCTATTGTACAGTCAGGGTGTCACTTCTAGGGTCAATTCCACTGCTTATATATGAAGCTTTCATTAATATCATTCCTCATACTTTTCAGCTTATTGGATTGTTTTGAACGCATGGATTCACTATGCATATATAAGTTGCATTACAAATATCTGCTTACAGGTTTATCCGGGATTTTCTGAAGGACTGTATCCCAAAATTTCTTGAAATTTATGGGGTCTGTTTCTACTTGAATGAGTTTTGGTGTAATATTAAAGACAGCGGTGCCAATTAAGGTGAAATAATTGTGGCATGTTGTTATGTGATGCGAGTATGATTTATGTTGTGGGCGGATAGCACGGGGTTCAAGTCTTCAGTGTATCTTAAAGGCAATGCCAACATCAGTTCGGCAATGCTAATGGAATATTTTACACATCATGCAGATGATACAGCGATCACGGCGGCGTTGGAGAAAACAAATCTTGAGGCTTCTAGTCGACCCCAATAGTCATATATATATATATATATATATATATATATATATGTGTGTGTGTGTGTGTGTGTGTGTGTGTGTGTGTGTGTGTGTGTGTGTGTGTGTGTGTGTGGGTGTGTGTGTATATATATATATGTATGTACGTATGTATGTAAATATAACATGTGACAATTAATTACTCGGTAGCCCTAGTAAAACTCCGAGTTTCAGATGTCAAGACGGATACCCACGCCGGCATATAGTGTATTATATATTATAATCGATGAAATATTGTAAGTGAAATAGTAGAGTTGGCATAAAAATACATAAGCATTCGTAATTCTGCAGTTTAGATTTGTACTATCCTTGTATGTTACTTCCCTTTAGTAAATAGGTTAATCTTAGATAATTGGACGACCGCGGTTGTTATTGGACAGCACTTGTACTTGAATGACACATCTTTCATCGAGCCCTGGAAGGACAAAAGCAAAGGTGACTTCCGCAAAACTCGAACTTAGTACATAAATATAGAACAAATACCACTAAAAATTCATGAGGTTCACCACTTAAATGATCACAAGATCTTCTTCAGTATTATTAATGTCGTTGCTAGTAATTTTGTTTTTGTTGTTTTATTTATGTTTTCAACCCTATAGAAAGTAGGCTATATAATACTTGTATAGTGCCTGTTTGTGCTTATGTCCAAGTTGTGGGGTGTTTTGGTTTACTATTATTATTTTTGATATACTTATCGTTATTATACAAATTCCCTTCCCCTCCCCTCCCCTCCCTTCTTCTTCTTCTTCTTCTTCTTCTTCTTCTTCTTCTTCTTCTTCTTCTTCTTCTTCTTCTTCTTCTTCTTCTTCTTCTTCTTCTTCTTCTTCTCTCTTTTACCTCTTCTACAATAAAAAAAGCGCTTTGAACTAATACAAGACATAATTATGGCAATTGAATCGACCCAGTATATGAATTGTGTTTATTTTATAGTCGCTGTAATATCTTATAGCTTAGTCCATCCAGGCATGAATTGAATTCGGAACGTAAATGTCCGTTACTAATTACCGCAAGGTATACTCTCAGACGATCTATGGAATCAGTACTTAAGTCGGGGTTCTATCGAGTCAATAATTAAGTTGGTGCTTTATTGATTCAGACATTAAGTAATATCTCAGCGTCCAGGAAGATTATTGAACATTTGACCGATATTCCACTGGTTCTGCGAGAATAGAGCTTTCACAGGAACTGGCTTCGTCAGGCTGATTTGCTCTATGTATTATTCTGTGTAACGACTGAGTAGTCAGTGCTGTACCTACGATGCACAGTGTTATAAAACTCATAAATTATTTACTCGGATGGAAGTTAAAATATTGAAATTAGACAAGATTGCAAATCCAGCTACCTACTGCACATAATCTTGTATTTGATACAGAAATGGTGCATTGGATGGGAGGAAAATGTGAAGGAATGCAAATGGAAAAAAAACAAAAAAACTTCCATCCATTTCCCCAGAACATTATCAGTCTATCTTTTACCTTATTTCAGTGGTCGTGGCCATACTGGGGTAACGCTTTGAAGAATATTTACTTGCATGATTCGATCCTAGTATTTTTTTTCTTTTAAGCTTGTTACTTATTCTATCGATCACTGTTGTCGAACTGCCAAGTTACAGGGGCGAAGACACCAACACCGGTTGTCAAACGGTGTTGTGGAGAAACATTAACACAAAGACACACATAAATACGTGTGTATGTGTGTGCATACGACGGGCTTCTTTCAGTTTCTGTCAAACAGATTGCAAAACTTTCGTCAGTCCGAGGCTACAATAGAAGAAACTTATCCAAAGGGCCACGCAATGGCACTGAACCCAGAACCATGTTGTTAGGAAGCAAGCATCTTAGCGCACAGTTGTGCCTGGTGAGTAAAATGGGTTCAAACAATATTTGATAAAGCGAAGCGTTCTCAGATAGAACACATATGTACGTATTGTTGTATTTCGGGATGTTCATTTTTTCTTTGCAGAGAAACACATGCTCTAGTATTTTTTCTTCACTCGTTTATTACTGTTCTTATCTTATTATTCTAACTCACGTCCATTGTCCGGAGATATTCCGTCACACATTTATGACCTCTTCAGCGACACTTTTCGTTTTCTTACACAATTCTGTCCTTGTAAGATGATTATCCTTAGGTGTGCATGCGTTTGTGTCCTTATTTATGTGTGTGTGTGTGTGTGTGTGTGTGTGTGTGTGTCTGTGTGTCTGTGTGTATGTTTGAATGTGTGTACCATTGTGTGTGCGCATTAGATTTTAAGCAGCAGTGTACCCTTCCCTTTATCCCCTTCCTCTCATTCCACTCTGCTGCTGCTGCCCTAAGAATTCCCCAAAACATGATACAGTTCCAGTATGTCTCTGTGTACGTATGTTCGCCCACGGTTTTGTCATCGTGGTAGTTGATATTGCCATTGTTGTCACGGCCGCAGCTGCTGTCGTTGTTAATTGTGATACGGACATTGTTTTGACCGTTCATGAAATTTCTTGTGTGTGTGCTTGTGTGTATGGGTTAGCTTCGTATGTCGTATGTATCCATGCAATTTATATAGCTTCATTTATTTATTTTATCTATCTCTGTGTTTTATATTTATCCCATCTCTGTGTTTTATATTTATCCCATCTCTGTGTTTTATATTTATAGGTGAGAAATATATATATATTTATTTATTTATTTATCATGTTTTATACATCTATCTCTATTTCTTATAAGTCTGTTGCGTGGGCATTACTCTGTATGATTCTGTGTATTATTTACGATGTTTCCTTTTCTCTTCTCATCCTTTTCGTATTTAGTCATGTGGTATGGCGTGTTGTGGTAGTGGGTGTTACTGTTCCATTCGTATTTTTTATTGAGGTTCGGTCTGTCTACTGTTATGTGTATCTAAATGTCGTGTCAGTTCTATGTGTCGTTAGTACTTTAACCTCGCTGCTATTAATCGAGTCTCCATGTTCTGCCTGAGCATGTTGTTAGAACACTGACGAACTTTTCCCTTCTTTGAGCTCTCGCCAATGTGCTTTTGTATGCTGCTGTCTCTCCAATGTAGGTAGTTGTCATGTTTCTGCACCGTCCCTCAGTACATCGTAAGCTATACACTACATTCCTAACCTTACAGTTAACCTGTGGCTTCATCCTACATGCAAAACAATTTTACTCCGTACAGGGGGGACTTATAAAAGGAAGAGAGGTATTGCAGATCAGGAATTTTAAAGGGGCGCCCGGCCTCTCTACGAGTTTCCAGAATTCATTACGCGGAAAATGACATCGACCCAGGATTTAAAAATGTAATCCAGAGAGAATATATTCGTACTAAAATTGTATATTGAGATTAATTTCATGGGACGGATACCATTTATTTGACAAAAATTATTTTTAAATAAATTTTGTTAAGGATCGTGTCTTGTATTACCTCATCAATTTCCCCTCACAAACTACCTTGAGAGACACTGCTCTAAAGCATTCTTCTTGTCATGATAATTTTATATCTGCAAGCATCGCTAGGGAGACAGACGCAAGCCATCTAAACCCTGAGCTTTAAAACAATAACAAATACCTAATGTTGCAAGCATGATTAAGCATTTTATCTTTTTCCTGTTTTTATTTATTTATTTATTTATTTATTTATTAACAAGCAAAGTAGCGAGTTACAAAATCCCTATAAGATAGGAATGTAGTGACTATTCTGCTAAGTAATATTTATCGCCACTTCAACATGGCTGTTCCGTAGGAACCGAAGTTACCACCGTTTATAACCCCAGGAGGACGCCTTTTCCGGCTGGTTATCGATGCAATCTGCAACCGATATATATATTTCAAGCAGGGCAGCGAAACCCCACAAACTGCCAGCGACTACGGGGCCACCATACCGTTCAATTCCCAGCTACGTGTGCTCATGATCGGTGGTGAACACCCGTTCGCTAGATATATAGCAATAGTTTCTTCCAACGGGTGTATAATACTGGCGGTTACAGTGTTCTCCCATAATTCGGTTTCAGATCCCGGCTAACCACAACGTAGAGTTAAGCTGTAGGCTCGGGTAATTTTCCCGCTGCCTAAATACTACTGTCTAGTTCAGAACTGCATAATTTCTGTAGAGTAATTAATAATATTAATAATGATATGGTGAACAGATATTCTTCTTCTTTCATCCTTAACTATCTTTAACAGTTATTTATAACGTTCGTAAAGAAGATGTAGATAACTGTTAAATAAAATCATGGATAAAGAAATAAAAACATCCACTCCCCTGATTATTATTAAAGCTATATATATACATACATACATTACATGCATACATACATATATATATATATATATATATATATATATATATATATATATATATATATATATATATATATATATATATATATATATGTGTGTGTGTGTGTGTGTGTGTGTGTGTGTGTGTGTGTTTATATATGTATATATAGGTATGTATATATATATGCATGTATTTATATATATTTATGTATGTATGTATGATGTATATGTACGTATATATATTTATGTATGTGTATATATATGTATATATATATATATATATATATATATATATATATATATATATATATATATATATATATATATATGTCTGTGTGTGTGTTTGTATATATGTACATATGTATTTATTTAGTTATACACACATAGTTGTGCCTATAAATAAAAGCATATGTATAAATATATATGTCTGTATGTTTACTTTTTTTCTATATCTCTCAAGGAGTGTGAAGATTATATGAATTTGTAACTGTACTCTCTGTACGCCGTCACCGATGAAGTGCGTTTCCCCGAGTTATTGTATATTTGAGCCTTAGAAAGCATTATATGTATGAACATTATCATACCGACGGTTAACAAGCCTTCCAGTTAATCGTCTTGTTTGCATTACAGCTACTTTGAAGGGAATGTTCTAGCTGAAGCAATGTTTTAACTTTATGAACTAAACACTGAAGGTACAAAGGGATATCAAATTGCAGATTCATCGCTAATCTAATTCACACGGCAAAGTATATGTTTACGCAAAGTTTCATACGTTTCTTTGGTTTTGTTTGTATTTCGTTAATAACGCTATACGAGGAATAAATTAATGGTATGTGTGAATGTACGTATGTGTGTTCGGTGTAATCTATGTGTGATTGTATTATACATTCACAGATATATATGATTTTTTTATATACACGCATACATGGTTTCATACGTAGATACACACATACATACATATAAATATATTACATATGTATGTACATATAAATATGTGTGTGCTTATGTGTGTGCTTATGCGTGTGCTTATGTGCGTGCGTGTGTACATGCATATATGAATAAAATATCTACACACACATACACAGACACAGATAACGTACATACAATGAATAGATACGCACGCGCGCGCACACATCCATAAATACATACATACAGTCGAATATGTGTTTGTGTCTCTATGTGTGCGCGCGTGCGTGAATCATATATTCACACATATAAAATTACAAATGAAATATTGAAATATTAAACGAAACCGAATGAGATCAAGAAAAAAAAATCTAATGAAAACTGGAAACAACAAAGAAATTGAAATAGAAATTAAAAACGTAAAATGATCGATATCAAGGAATAGCAAATATTTGAGGCTAAATTATTATTAATAGCGCAAAGAACTAAAGACATAATGCAATTTAATAAGCGACACGGTTATTTTATTCGTATTTATTTCATTTTTAGACTCATTTTAACACATTTTGTATATTATTTGAAAAGCGAACAAATATTGATCGTGTTTTTTTTTTTTTTCTGTTTACAGGTCTGTCCCCTACGGAAAAATTCAGCATAACCATAACATAACTTGGAGCGGATATTGAAGGTAAGATATCATGATATTTGTTTATTTTTATTTCTTTCCTTAATACAATGTTTGGAACTTCTTAATGAACATGATTTTATGCTTTATTTCGACATTGTTTTCCAGCAGTGTATGATACATTCCTGCATAAAACAGTGTATCGATACATGCACGCACACATACACATACATACAAGGTGTTCGGGATAAATTTGACAGTTTCCATAAACGGAAAAGAAAATATATCTCATCCAAAAATAGAAGTATTTTAAGATGTTAAACAATATCAACAATGGCTGGGAGATAACTGTTTACTCAAAGTAGCTGTGCTCATCTTTCACTACGGTCTCAAGAAAGCTCTGGAACATAGCACATGCGTTCCTCACTGTGCCCTTTAGTTTGGACACAAGCTCGGCAATAGAACTACAAGCAGAGCGATTGGTGTCTTTCTCAATTGCGCCGCACGCATAGTAGTCAATGGGATTGCAGTTGGAGAAATTACGAAGCTAGAAATTCGGGATGGTATAGTCGTGAAAAAATCTCCGATAAACACTTCTAAATCTTGCCGGGGGTACGGCATAGACATGGCCTTCCAACAGCAACCCTATTCATCCTGGTCTTGGCCACAGTTTCCAGCAGTTTCACATATCAATCTAAATTGGACCTGAGGCATTTTTTCGAAGAAGTGTGTTGGGGCGGAAAGAACGGCACTTGCAGACGCAGTGAGAATGACTACTGCTTCGTAGTGTCCGTTGCAGCTGTCCAGGTCACGTCTTACAGCTTTCACATTTTTAACAGAGCAGCTGTCATGATGTCAG
>NC_142928.1:46861602-46891602 GCF_046866305.1 Octopus bimaculoides
TTAGATCAATACTAAAAACAGAGCTCAATGCTAAAAACAAGATAATGGGTATCAACACTTTAGCTGTCCCAGTTATAAGCTACAGCTACAACATCCTTAACTGGACACTAAACGAACTATGTAAAATAGACAGGAAAACAAGACAAATAATGACAGGATATAGGATGCACCACCCAAAATCTGACATAGAAAGGCTATATATACAACGCACAGAAGGTGGCAGGGGTCTTATACAGCTAGAAAACTATAATAAAATAACCACCATAGGACTGCAAAAATACCTATTCCAGAAGCAAGGGAAACTAATACAAATAGCCACAAAACACGAGCAAAACAAAAAACTGTTTTCAGTATTTAAGGAAGCTGACAAATACAAACAAGAAATCAATCTACCTAACAAATACGAAGAAGAAGAAGAAGAAACAACAAAAGCTATAAAACAAATGAAATCCAAACTAAAACTAGAACAGCAACGGACCATGATAAAACGATGGCAAGAAAAGCCCCTACATGGTAAATACTGGGCTAAACTAAATGCGAAAGAAATAGACAGAGAAAAATCCCAGCAATGGCTGAGAAGATCAGGACTCAAAGCAGAGACTGAAGGATTTTTAATTGCTGCACAAGACCAAAGCCTCCCCACCAGAAATTACCAAAAACACATAATGAAAAAAAATATAACAAGTAACTGTAGAATATGTGGAGATCGACAAGAAACAATAAATCATATTATCTCTGGCTGCCCAGTCCTGGCTAAGAAGGAATATATTCACAGACACGACAGAGCTGGGACCTATATACACTGGAAGCTATGCCAACATTATGGAATAGCAACAGAAAAAAGATGGTATAAACACACGCCAGAAAAGGTCACAGAAAACGAGAAAGCAACCATACTCTGGGATATGCCAATACACACAGATAGAGAAATTAAGGCAAATAGACCAGATATAGTTGTCAAAGATCATGAAGAAAAAAAATGCTTTCTAATTGATGTATCAATACCAGCAGATGACAACGTTTCTCTAAAAGAAATGGAAAAACTTTCAAAATACAAAGACCTGGAAATAGAGATAACTCGAATGTGGAATCTAAAAACAGAAACAATTCCTATCATAGTAGGTGCCTTAGGTATAATAAAAAAATATTCAGACAAATACATAACAAAAACCCCAGGACTTACAAATATATATAACATACAGAAAATTGCACTACTGGGTACTGCACACATTCTACGCAAAACACTTTCAATACAGTAAACATAAGAGCACCACAGCAAACCACAGCACATACCCAAGGCGCACAGAGCTGCGCTCGGTAGTGAAGTGAAAGCACGTTATAAAAATAAAACTACTGAATAATAATAATAATAATCATAATAATAATAATGATAATGATAATAATAATAATAATAATAATAATGATAAACAGCTACAATATCCTTAACTGGAGACTAAACGAACTATCTAAAATAGACAGGAAAACAAGAAAAATAATGACAGGATCTAGGATGCACCACCCAAAATCTGACGTAGAAAGGCTATATATACAACGTACAGAAGGTGGTAGAGGCCTTATACAGCTGGAAGACTATTACAAAATAACCACCATAGGACTTCAAAAATACCTACTTCAGAAGCATGGAAAACTAATACAAATAGCCACAAAACACGAGCAAAACAAAAAAACAGTTTTCAGTATTTAAGGAAGCTGACAAATTACAAACAAGAAATCATACTACCTAACAAAGAAGAAGAAGAAGAAGAAGAAGAAGAAGAAGAAGAAGAAGAAGAAGAAGAAGAAGAAGAAGAAGAAGAAGAAGAAGAAGAAGAAGAAGAAGAAGAAGAAGAAGAAGAAGAAGAAGAAGAAGAAGAAGAAGAAGAAGAAGAAGAAGAAGAAGAAGAAGAAGAAGAAGAAGAAGAAGAAGAAGAAGAAACAACAACAAAAGCTATTAAACAAATGAAATCCAAACTCTAATTAGAACAACAACGGACCATGATAAAACGATGGCACGAAAAAGCCCCTACATGGTAAATACTGGGCTAAACTAAATGCAAAAAAAATAGACAGACAAAAATACCAGCAATGGCTGAGAAGCTCATGACTCAAAACAGAAACTGAAGGATGTTTAATTGCTGCACAAGACCAAAGCCTCCCCACCAGAAATTACCAAAAACATGTAATGAAAAGAAACATAACGTGTAACAGCAGAATATGTGGCGATGCACAAGAAGTCATACTATCTCTTAGCCAGCTAAGAAGTGATATATTCAAAGACACGACAGAGCTGGGACCTATATACACTGGAAGCTATGCCAACACTATGGAATAACAACAGAAAAAGATGGTATAAACACACGCCAGGAAGATCACTGAAAACGAGTAAGCAACCATACTCTGGGATATGCCAATACACACAGATAGAGAAATTAATGCCAATAGACCATATATACTTGTCAAAGATCATGAGGGAAAAAATTTCTTTCTAATTGATGTATCAATACCAGCAGATGACAACGTTTCCCTAAAAGAAATGGAGAAAGTTTCAAAATACAAAGATCTGGAAATAGAGGTAACTCGAATGTGGAATCTAAAAACAGAAACAATTCCTATCATATTAGGTATAATAAAAAAAATATTCAGACAGATACATAACAAAAGCACTAGGACTTACAAATATATATAACCTAGAGAAAATTGCACTACTGGGCACTGCACACATCCTACGCAAAACACTTTCAATACAGCAACGATAAGAGCATCGCAGCAAACCACAGCACATACCGAAGGCACACAGAGCTGCCCTCGGTAGTGAAGTGAAAGCACGTTATAAAAATAAAACTACTGAACAATAATAATAATAATAATAATAATAATAATAATAATACTAATAATAATAATAATAATAATAATAATAATAATAATAATAATAATAAATGACCTGAAGCAGTACCAGGCAGTGGCTCTCATGGCTTCTGATTTGAAGTGTTATTATGTACATTACTGTGTCCTTATATACAACATGAACTACAACAAATATTCTGCTCAATACCACAGATTTGCTTGTCACTTGTTTAACCTTAACCGGTTCAGCATGTCCCTATGTGGTGACAATATGTGCATCTCTGATGTCAAGCAGATGTTTTGGGGGTGCATCATAGCCACGTCTTGAGAGGAATTTTTGGGGTTTGGATAGATGACGTTTGGAAACACGGGTGTTTCTTTCAACGTCGTTAAACGACCCTTATTCAAGGACTTCTTAAGCTACTCGACCCGAAAAAATTTCTAACTGAGTCCTACCTGCAAGGTCATGCGCTGTTTATCTTGATATAAAATCTCCATGTCGTGCACATATGGTTGTGATGCATGCGTCTGGTGTACCCTTTTCAGGTACACCAGTCACATCCATCATATGTTGTCACGTGGGTATATTGGGCTTCATATATTTTACCTCAACGTCACTTTGATGGCATGCACTTCTCTCAGTAATATCTGCAGTTCTCATGGATTTTGATCTTAACGGATTGAAATGTTATCATGTACATTGTTTTGTCTTGGTATAGAAAATGGTCTAGAACAAATATTCTGCTCAATACTACAATATTTGTAACTTAGTATTTATACTCCACTTTGATGCCATGCTCTACTCTCTCAATAATAATAATAATAATAATAATAATAATAATAATAATGATAATAATAATAATAATAATAATAATAATAATAATAATAATAATAATAATAATAATAATAATAAAGTTGACATAAAAATACGAAGACTGTTGACAATGCATAGAATGCACCACCCTAAGGCAGATATAGAGTGTCATTATCTGCCAAGAAAAGAGGGAGGCCGAGGACTTCTACAGCTGTCATTAACAATGAAGGTAGCCACAATTGGCCTAGACACCTATCTGAAAAACTCTGCGGACTGGATGCTAAAACTTGTCTCAACACATGAAAGCAAGAAAGCATGTTACTCAGTAACAAAACACGCATAGGAATATCTAAGTGAATTCCAATTGCAACAAATTCAAGAATTAGACGAACTAGAAACACCTGCAGAAAAAGCTAAGCGCTTGAAAAGCCGTGCTAAAATTGCTGCCTTAGATATTATGACTGAAAAATGGCATGGACAACCTCTCAATGGCAAATACCCAAAGAGAGCGAATAATGCAGATATTGACAAAGCCCTTACCCATCAATGGCTAATGGCCTCTGGCTTGAAATCAGAAACAGAGGGGTTTATCATAGCAGCCCAAGATCAATGCCTACCTACAAAGAACTACCAGGCCAACATATTAAAGAACGGCAGCTCCCCATTATGTCGTATATGCCAACAACAAAATGAGACCATCGATCATGTTGTCTCCATGTGCAGTCTGCTTGCGCCTACAGAGTATCTCAACAGGCATGATAGAGCTGCACAATATATTCACTGGGTAATATGCAAAAACCTGGACTTGCCCCATGACAAAAACTGGTGGGAACACAAACCACCCCCAGTACTTGAAAATGATCACATTGCACTCCTCTGGAATTTCACCATTCAAACTGACAGAAAGATAGACGCAAATAGGCCAGACATCATACTGAAAGACTTCAGACAAAAAGCATGCCTCCTCATTGATATCACTGTCCCAATCGATATAAACGTATCTGTCAAGACCTACCAAAAACTGAGCAAATATAAAGATCTTGAAATAGAAATTAGCAAAATGTGGAATCTGAAGACGAAAACAATACCTATTGTCATAGGTGCCCTGGGAGTGACAGCGAAACGGGCTGATTACTACCTAGATCAGATTCCAGGAAACCCCAAAATGGCTGAAGTTCAAAAGATAGTGCTCATGGGAACTGCCCATATCCTACGTAAAATACTGACTATGTGATCTCAAATTTTAAAACAAACACATAATTTTCTTATGGTTTCTTAAACATTCACTAGAACAAAACTGTACAAATCCAAACATATGGTTCCCTAGGCATAACACCTACATGAACTTCTAACTTGTTGTCTCTTGAGGTCTCTGGGTGAGACTTGGATCCAACTTGTACAAATGCAAAACAAAAGTCAAACATAAAATAATAATAATAATAATAATAATAATAATAATAATAATAATAATAATAATAATAATAAATGTATAAAATAGCTCCTACTCTGCGAAACTATGTATAAAGTAGCTCCTACTCTGCGAAACTTTTTATCTGTAAGTATGAGATCATGGAGAACCACACTGATGTTGAACAATGACAATGAATCTCTAAATGCTGGAGATGTAAGAATTTCATGTGGCATTTTCCAGGGTGACTCACTATCACCACTCCTCTTCTGTCTAGCCCTAATACCGCTCTCAAAATTGCTCAATGATGCACAGTA
The DNA here is from genome assembly GCF_046866305.1 of Octopus bimaculoides. NCBI lineage: Eukaryota > Metazoa > Mollusca > Cephalopoda > Octopoda > Octopodidae > Octopus > Octopus bimaculoides. The sequence continues at coordinate 46,866,986 of NC_142928.1, forward strand.
TGGTTATAAAATATTTGATAAAAATATAAATCATCTCATTTACATGGATGATTTAAAGCTCTTTGCAAAAAATGACCAACAACTCAAAGGCCTACTAGCGATTGTTAAACAATTCAGTGATGACATCAGGATGCAATTTGGCCTTGATAAATGTGCAAAAGCTATCTTTATCAAAGGAAAAATGACAAATACATCTAATGTGAACCTTGACCAGCAAAATGTCATAAAAGAGTTAGAACCAGCGGAGAGCTACAAATACCTAGGGGTAATTGAAGGGGACAATATCAAGCACTCAGTGATGAGGGAAAGGATCAGAAGAGAATGTTATCGCAGGGTGAGAGCAATACTGAAGACAGAGCTGAACGCGAGAAACAGGATCGAAGCGATCAATGCTCTAGCCATACCAGTCGTGACTTACAGTTTCAACATCGTTAACTGGTCAATTACTGAAATATGTAATGTTGACAGAAAAATACGAAAACTGTTGACAATGCATAGAATGCACCACCCTAAGGCAGATATAGAACGTCTTTATCTGCCAAGAAAAGAGGGAGGTCGAGGACTACTACAGCTGGCATTATCAATGAAGGTAGCCACAATTGGCCTAGACACCTATATGAAAAACTCTGAGGACTGGATGCTAAAACTTGTCTTAAAATATGAAAGCAAGAAAGCATCTTACTCAGTAACAAAACAGGCAAAGGAATATCTAAGTGAATTCCAATTGCAACAAATTCAAGAATTAGACGAACTAGAAACACCTACAGAAAAAGCTAAGCGCTTGAAAACCCGTGCTAAAATTGCTGCCTTAGCTATTATGACTGAAAAATGGCATGGAAAACCTCTCAATGGCAAATACCCAAAGAGAGCGAATAATGCAGATATTGACAAAGCCCTTACCCACCAATGGTTAATGGCCTCTGGATTGAAATCAGAAACAGAGGGGTTTATCATAGCAGCCCAAGATCAATGCCTACCTACAAAGAACTACCAGGCCAACATATTAAAGAACGGCAGCTCCCCATTATGTCGTATATGCCAACAACAAAATGAGACCATCGATCATGTTGTCTCCATGTGCAGTCTGCTTGCGCCTACAGAGTATCTCAACAGGCATGATAGAGCTGCACAATATATTCACTGGGTAATATGCAAAAACCTGGACTTGCCCCATGATAAAAACTGGTGGGAACACAAACCACCCCCAGTACTTGAAAATGATCACATTGCACTCCTCTGGAACTTCACCATTCAAACTGACAGAAAGATAGACGCAAATAGGCCAGACATCATACTGAAAGACTTCAGACAAAAATCATGCCTCCTCATTGATATAACTGTCCCAATTGATATAAACGTATCTGTCAAGACCTACCAAAAACTGAGCAAATATAAAGATCTTGAAATAGAAATTAGCAAAATGTGGAATCTGAAGATGAAAACAATACCTATTGTCATAGGTGCCCTGGGAATGACAGCGAAACGGGCTGATTACTACCTAGCTCAGATACCAGGAAACCCCAAAATGGCTGAAGTCCAAAAGATAGTGCTCATGGGAACTGCCCATATCCTACGTAAAATACTGTCTATGTGATCTCAAATTTTAAAGCAAACATAATTTTCTTATGGTTTCTTAAACATTCACTTGAACAAAACTGTACAAATCCAAATATATGGTACCCTAGGCATAACACCTACATGAACTTCTAACTTGTTGTCTCTTGAGGTCTCTGGGTGAGACTTGGATCCAACTTGTACAAATGCAAAACAAAAGTCAAACATAAAATAATAATAATAATATTAATAATAATAATATGAATATGAATGTGAATAATTTCCTTTATTTGGCAAAGGTAGAAGGATCAAGGGGACAGTACAGAGACAAACTTAAAGTGTGGTGGTTTACATCTAATGAAATAAAAAAAAAGGAAATGAAAAAATAAAGAAATGGATTATACACATTTGCTCTGAGAAGGAATGGACATATGAGTAGCATTCAAAAATATTTATAAACATTCGGTGGGTGGATAATAGAGACGTGGCCCTCCTGATATAGGAAGGTCTCTTGAGATAAACCAGGAACTCTAATATCCGAGATTTCCTTGAAAGCCCAGCGCAAGTGCTCTCTCCATTTCCTTCTACCCGGCTCACCGATCAATACTTAGAGAGGAACCATTCCACTCTCGCCAGTTTTGCAAATTTCACACACCTTTCAAAAAACCTAACTCAAGGACAGCACCTCTCTATACACTCACAATTTCCTTTTCAAGTGGATCTTCAAAAATTCAATGAGAGCTCTGTTATCATTCCTTAATAATAATAATAATTATAATAATAATAATAATAATAATAGTAATAATAATAATAATTATTATATATATATATATATATATATATATATATATATATATATATATATATATATATATATATATATATATACATATAATTTTTTTAATACATCACACACATATATATGTTTTATACATACATACATATATGTGCGTGAATGATTGTGTGTGTATCTGTGTGTGTATTCACGCATAAATACACACACAAATGTATATGTGTAGGTACATTGGAATTAACTGAGTAGAACAAACATATTCACAATATAATTCGTTGTCAGTTTGTTTCTTATCTAAGCTGAACAGCGAAACATGAAGTGACAACACATTTTAAATAATATATTTACTTTAAGATTTCGACAATGAGTCTAATTTATCAGTTTAGCTCATACATCTGAATTTGACAAGCCAAACATTAAACAGAAGGAAATAAATGAGGTGTAAAACTAAAGCAAACGAAACTACATTTCTTTTCTGGAAACAGCGTGAAAATCTAAAACGTAATTTTGAAAAAATAAGTAAATTTAATGTTGATGATACCGACAAGTTGAATGCTGATGTGTACTTTACGTGATCACACATTGAGAAATACAACGTACATCAGTTGCTGTAAAGTATGAGAACTGACAGAAGATAACTCATTAAACAAGTGCGGAGAAGGTCTATCTAATTTAATATACATCCAATTCTGATGCCATTGGTCGTTTGGCGGAATCTTTAAACAATTGGAAAAAAGAAAATGGTGTATGTATTTATTCCGTTCCTTGTAATTCGGAGTTCATATGCCTCTGAAGTTATCTTTATCTTTCATTTCCTAAGGGTTTTACCTCTTCGTCTCTGCAGGGTTGATAAAATTATGTACTAGATGTCATGTAATTGAGTAATCACCTCCTCTGAAAGCTTCTGGTCCTGTACCGAAGTTGGAGATTACTATTAGTATTATCTTTAATATAAAGACAGAAAGCTAACATAACCGTTAGCACATCGAAACAAATGTCTAGCGGTATTCGATCCGTCTTTATTTTCTGGACTTATATTCCGCCTCTGTTGATTTTGCTTTTCATTCTCTCGTGTTCTAATAAATACCAGTTCAACACTGGGGTCAGTATAATTAACTACCTCTAAGTGGCCATATGACACAAAGATGACACTTGTTCTCATGGTAACCTTGTGTCAAAATTTGAAATCAATATTATTATCGTTATTATATATAGTATTAATATTATTATCATATCACGGAAATGATATTACATGTACATTTACTGAGCAGGGATGTCATACTGGGATTTGAGAAAAGCATGTTCCCGCAAATCAAAAGACGATTCTTTAGGATTCTTCTAAATTTTAGGGTGGCACTTTCTATAGCTCAGCAATGCGTGTCGGAATTATTATCGGATTCAGTTTCTCAGAAAGCAGTTTGGTAGTAGTGCCACATTGAAAAGTTACCATGAGAACAAGTGTCATCTTTGTGTCATATGACCACTTAATCTTTTGGCAAGATCATGATTTTTCTCAAAATTTCTCCCATACCGCTCAGAAGATCCCTGAATATAGTTTGTTTAAAGATAATGAACGAAGCACCTTTGTTTCCAGAGGTAAATTATTCAAATCCGAAAGAATTCTTCTCAGCACATGGACATGACGCCACCCCACCCCCAATTACTTCTGCTCGTGACCAGTGATTCATTTATTGTCAGCCACTAAGTGACACGCTCAATAGGTCAAGCAACTAACAAGCAATCCTTATTATTATTATCTTCAGCAACTTTCTCATAACCAGCATCCTCATTATCTTTGTCATCATCATCCCCAGCATCATAATTGTTATCTTGTAGTTTTATTAATATTTGGTGTTTCACAGAAACACAAAGGGCAATTCTGTGTGCTGTGGGTATGCATTTCCTAATATTTTGTTTTTTCTTCGTCTACACCATGTACTGAAATCACTTACTTAATCTATGTGCAGAGCCTGGTAAAGATTCTCTCTATAATTCCTAGACATGAATTCAGTTGATTTAATGGCCTAACTGCTCTCCAAATCTGAGATGTTAAATTTTTTTTAGTTGTTTCTGTCATTGGATGCAGCCTTTACCGGGGCACATCCTGGAGGGGTTTAGTCGAACAAATTGGCTACTTCTCCCAACGGTCTCGTTTCTGAAAATCTTCATATCGGGTATGTAAACAAAATAACACCGGTTGATCAGCAGTGGTGGAACACAAACACACATTGTATGACACACTCACACGCATGCACACACAAAGATATGTTCTCCGTTTTCTTGTTTGTTTGTTTTTTTTTTGTTTTTTTTCTTTTTGTCTTTGCTGCCATACACATTCGCTAGCTTTCTTACAAAGGGGTCTAATGCTCTTAGCTTAGACTTTTGTGTAGTGGGGGCAACCAGATCGAACCATCTCAAGTGTAACTGCCCGAAATAGTTGTGACTCCTGGAACTTGACTAAGGAAAGAAAGCCACAAATGACCCGTCTTTTTTGTTTGTTTTTTACCTGTCCTAATTGTTTCTCTTGTCCGCTTTTGTATCGTCTATCTGTCCGAATGTTTTAATGTCCTCTAATGCGTTTTTATTCCACTTACACACACACACACACACACACACACACACACATATATATATATATATATATATATATATATATATATATGTGTGTGTGTGTGTGTGTGTGTGTGTGTGTGTGTGTGTGTGTGTATATATATATATATATATATATATGCCGAGCTTATAAGCAGTTTCTGTCTATCAGATCCACTGGTAAGGCGACATTGTCGACTAGGAACTCGAGTAAAATACACTTGCCCAAGGTGGCACGCAGTTTGGCTGGACCCAGAACTGTTTCGTTGTGAAGCAATGTTTTACCTTAGAGGCATTTGATTATAGAATCGATTGAATACCGAAAAAGAAAACTATTTCTCTCCTTCTTTCAATCTTATACCGCTAGGTTTTGGAATATCAAATCCGGCTGAAGGCATCTTTGTCTTTTGTTCATCCGAGTTCGATTCAATTGCGCACGGTTCAAGTACTTGCCTCTTTCGTATCTACGAGTGCCCTTCCCTTAAGACTGTGTTGGTCCTAAATTAGAAGCAATTAATATTATCATCATTGACACCATCATTAGCATCATCATTGTCGAAGCCGTCGTCGTCGTCGTCAACATTGTTCTGCTGTTGCTATTGTTGTTGTTGTTGTTGTTGTTGTTGTTATTTTCATCATCACCATCACTAGCATCAGTATCATTATTATAATTATATTGTCTTTGCGCTGCTTGTTTCCTCTATTGTGCTGAAGTTCGTTTCGGATATTTCCGATTTCTTACACAATGAGTTATACTTTCTGAAATCATAAATTTTACTCCCTTGTGCTTTTCTTGACATTACTTGCAATCCCCTTTGTCTTCCTTTATATCCCTTATGCATCTTACTATCGCTCTCTTAATTATCTTTATTGCCAGAATCAATCATTGTTATTTCAGTGAATTCATATATTCACTCAAAGACATGCAAATGTTCGTATTAAATGGGATTATTCATTTCACTACTGTTCCACAATTGGGTTTGATCATGAGGAGGATGGAATTGTTATATTTATCATTAAATGCTCCAACAGGATCCACCAGCAGAATCAGCAGCTGTAGTAGTAGTAGTAGTAGTAGTAGTAGTAGTAGTAGTAGTAGTAGTAGTAGTAGTAGTAGTAGCAGCAGCCGCTGCAGCAATAGTACTGTTAGTGGTGTTATTGGTGGTGGTGGTCTCAATTTCTGGCTCAAAATCGGCACGTTAAGGGGAGGGGCATATCGATTACATCAACCACAGAGTTCAGGTGGTACTTTATAAGACTCGAAAGGATGAAAGGTAAAGTCGATTTCGGCAGAATTTAAAATCAGATCGTAAAGAGGAACGAAATTCCGCTAAGCACTCTTTGCCAGGTGTGCTTACGTTTCTGTCAGCCTGCCGCCTTCGTTTCAATGTTTGGCATAAAGCCTGGAGTTTCGGTGTGGGGACGTAAGCTGACAACGTAGACCCCAGCGTTTCACTAGTACTTATTTTATCGACTCTAAAAGTATGAAAGGTAAAGTCGACCACGGCGGAATTTCAACTTAGTAAAAGTGGACGAAATGACGATAAGCATTTTGTCCCGTGTGCTAACGATTTTTCCAGGTGGCTACTTGCTGGTGCTGCTGCTGCTGTTGCAGCTGCTACTACTACTACCACCACCACTTCCACCACCACCACCACCACCACTACTACTACTACTACTACTACTACTACTACTACTACTACTACTACTACTACTAATAATAATAATAATAATAATAATAATAATAATAATAATAATAATGCGTTGAGTCGTGGCGACGACTCTACCCATGGACAGGAGTAGCAAGATTATACTTACCAAGAAAGGAAGGTGGAAGAGGGTTAATATCAGTAGAAAACTGCGTGGACTTAGCTACAGCAGATATAGACTCCAATGTAGGTAATAGTGAAGAAAGTTTATTAAGAGCTGCTAGATTCAAAGGGGAAAAAACCCAAGCGAAGTTAAAAGTCAGAATAAATTAACGTAAGCTATTGACTGGCAGGAGAAGGCTTTACATGGTAGATTCCCAAAGATTCTTGCAGGAAATAGTAGTAGTGAGACATGGTTATGGTTGCAGGAAGGAAATCAAAACAAGAAAGTGTTATTCAATTAGTAAGTGAATGTATCACACCGGTACAGAAAGAATACACGAAACGACATGACAAACTAGATAAAGTAATCCACTGGAGGTTATGTTGAAAGCTAGGATTTGACCATACTGGTAAGTGATATGAACATGAAATATTGTTGTTGGACTTCAACATTCAGACTGACAGAGTGATAGAATCTGGAAGGACTGATTTAGCAATAGTAGGTAAAGAGTATAAAAAGTGCTAGATAATTTACAGTCGCAAATGAGGAAAAAATCAATATGAGAATTACAGAAAAAAATAGCAAAGCGCCTGGACCTAGCCATTGAATTGCAGAGACTAAGGAAAGTGCAGTTAAAATGTTTCCCAGTAGTTATAAATGCACTGCGAACTATCCCTCGAGATTTTAAAAGATGGATAGAGAAAATTGGCATAAAACCCTGTTTAATACAGCTGCAGTAAACAGTGTTATTGGAGATAGCGAAAATAATTATGAGGGTTCTTGACAGCTAAGATTACTTGTTGTAGCCAGGAATCTAATCGATTGCATGGATATGAATAATAAGCATCATTTCTACTAAAGACACAGGCCTGAAATTTTGCGGCAGGGGACATGCCGATTACATCGACCCCGGTGTTTCACTGGTAATTAACTTATCAATCTGAAAGTATGGAAAGCAAAATCAGCCTTGGCGTAACTTGAATACGGAACGTAACAACGGACGAAATGCCGCTAAGCATTTCGCCCGGATGCTAACAATTCTGCCAGCTGGCTACTTACTACAACTACTACTACTAATGAAGATGATGATGATGATGATGATGATGATGATGATGATGATAAATACTTTGATGCAGTATTAGGCTGTGACTCTCATGTTTTCTGATCTTAACTGATTGGAAGTGTTAACACGTACAAGATTTGTCTTGATGTAAATGATGGACTACAATAAATATTCTACTCAAAACTGCAGATTTGTTTGACAGTCGCTTGACCAATAGCAGCTGAGTATTCCCTTAGTAACTGACGATATGTAAATCACTGATCACGAGAAGGAATAGTGGGGCAGTGTCACAGCCCTCCGTTGAGAGTGATTCCTTGGTATTTGTATACTTCACCCTTGCAATCTGATTGTCCTATTTAATTCTTGCTATCATAACAGCCTTTTATTCATTCAAAATGCTACTGATTATGGCGACTTCCTCGGTATCGAACATTCTTACGATGACGTCATCCGCGCACGTCAGCAGAGATCTCTTGTCTCTCAGTACTTCCTGCTTTTGTGCGTATTTGCTTCAGCGGTATTGCATGAATAATTCATAAGTAATAGGACACTGTTAACAGACGAACGGTGTGATTATACGCATTCCCTATGGGTGGTCTGTTAATTTAACTACCGAACAGATGGCTTGCACATAAAAGCAAATCAATCTTTGAAAACTAACTGCTCTAATGACAGCTGCTATATATCGAAGACCTACCTTATTATAGATCGCATAATATGATCCTAGTTCTCTATACTAAAATATATACTTACCTCAGCTGTTCAAAGCCAAGGAATTCCTGACGATAGAAAGTTTAAAATATACTATGGTTATAATATGTGCGCCTGAAATTGCATATCTAACGAAATAATTCCTTTGTGATTGCTAGAAACAGCAGCCAGATTTTCCGCAACGCGCTCCCGAACGCCATTCAATAAGAAAAGTCCAGCTAGTTATATGTGAAAACTAGGTGGGGTGATGAAGGTTGTGTGACTTTAATTATATGTCAGCTCGATCAAAAGCACCAGCCGAACATGCAACACATAATAATGAAAACCTATCACAGAACAAACAGCTAACTATCGGAGCAGTCCAACATATTAATCCTAAACCTATTGATGCCAACAAATCTAACACGTTTATCAAATATATATCTTTAACAATACAAAGCAAAAAGCGATTGTTTTATTAAACGATAGAAACAAAAAAAAATGATGTACAATAACGTCAGAAATAGATACATGGAAACTACGATAATATAATTATTAATGGTGCTAGAGACTTATACATATCTACTATCGATTTCACAGGAACATTGATATATATATATATATATATATATATATATATATATATATATATATATATATATATATATATATATATATATATATATATATATATATATATATATATATATATATATATATATATATATATATATATATATATATATATATATATATATATATATACATATATATATATATATATACATATATACATATATATATATATATATATATATATATATATATATATATATATATATATATATATATATATATATATATATATATATATATATATATATATGTATGTATGTATGTATGTATGTATGTATGTATGTATGTATGTATGTATGTATGTATGTATGCAAGGGAGAAGTAAAAGTCAATTGAGTGAGCTGTGCTTCAAAGCTGATACTTTCAGTTATCGAGATAAAACGCAAAACCCAAACTGACGCTGGAGAAAACACTTGGATAATAATATAAATAATGATTATAACAATAACTTGAATACTATGACCAATTATTTCTAAAACTGTCTCAAAGCAACATTTAATCGATTTAATCAGTCAAGTATTTAGATGGTGCTTATTCTATCAGATCCGGAAGGAAGAACGTTAGAGTTGCTGCAAGGATAGGATATGAATATATACTGCAAAGGTACATAGATACATAACACGATAGTTTGAATCTATCAAGCTGCAGAGTCCCTCAGCTCAGTAAAATAATACATATTGTTCTGCTACATAATTAGTATGTAACGAAACCTAACACCTGTCTATTATACACACATTTCTAATACACTGAGAAATAAATTATTGATATATGTGTTTACTAGCAATCGTAAATCGGTGATACAGCTGACATTCTGGGTTCAAGTCAAACCAAAGTTCCTTTACTTTGCAGTGCATTACTGTTTTCTCAGACATTACCAATAGCGACGTAATGTATCTGTATAATATAGATTGTCTCCGATTCTCTTCCATAGTTAAATGTATTTAAATGGGTAAATATATTTTCTCCTCTACAGAAATTATAATTTCATTATATTTTTCAAAAATGTTTATACTAGACATATAAAGGAGGGGGTAAAATATAATAATTCATATATGTTGCTCTTTCTATGATATTTTGGTTGTTGAGAAAGAGGTAAAAATAACAGGCATCACCTTTCAAGATACAAAATATATAAAGCTCATAACAAATAATATATACTTTCGTTCTTACTCTCTTAATGACCTGGTAATTTCATAACTACTTACGTTGATGTCTTTGCTCGCCACTAAAAGAACATATATGTGCACTTTACACTATCTCAAGCGTTAAATACTTGAGAAATACTAAAAAAGACAATTTCAAAGCAACTTTTGTATTTCTTGGTTCGTTATAGCCTTTCAACAATCTTATAGGTTTCCTAATAACCGTGCAATTCCTATAGCTACACTGGATGTGTATGTGTGTGTGTGTGTGTGTGTGTGTGTGTGTGTGTGTGTGTGTGTGTGTGTGTGTGAAGGATTGTGCATGTGTCCTTGTATGAATATGTATGCACCTAAGTATATGTATGCGTATGTGCATGTGGGTGTGTTCATATATATATAAATATCAATATTGCCTTATATGCATAAGTTAATATGTTATTAGGGCATTTTTATTCAAACAGAGACGCGCACGCACTAGTATCTATATTTGCATGTGTGTAATGCGTGTATAGGCATATGTCTGAATCTGCATGTGTGTGTGTGTGTGTGTGTGTGTGTGTGTGTGTGTGTGTGTGTGTGTGTGTGTGTGTTCTCACACACAGATACATTGATAATGTAGACACAAAGCTTTTGATAAATAACTATCAAATATCAAGCCGTAACTTGCTTATAGATTCATGAATATGTTATCAAATTTGAAATATTACATCTGTAATATATCTTTTTTTAAATATCCTTTATTGAAAATGACAATTTCTCTATTACGAATAAAAAATATATTTTTTTTAAATGGATGAAGAAAGCCTTTTTATATCAAAAGAATAAATGCAATGATCTATCGACTAGTGGGCTATAAAATATTTATGTCTGGCGATAAATAAGATATCATATTTGTGACATTCATCTGGTACATTGATGGAGATGTGTTATATAATTTAGTATATAGAGAATGAAACTACTATATTTTCTGATGACTTTGGGGAAGCGAATAAGGTTAAGCAAGTAATCAGGAGCAGAGAGATAGAAAGCTGTAGTGTTTTTTTGTGTGGTTGTCTTTGATATTGCTGTTGATGATGATTATGATGGCGGTAGTGTTGATGAAAATCAATAATAAGAAATGCTGTCACAACAATGTGTTTTCAAGACACATGTCATTAATCTTTTAGAGAAATCTATTTAACTATGTCGCATCTCATTTATACGCAGAGGCCCCCGATATATTTCCTTTCGACTAGGTATCATCCTTCGAATACTTTGTTGAAAATATAAAGCGAGCACTCGATCAATGATTCAATGGTTGATTATGACTTTTCTTTTAAAATTTTCTGAGTGAGAAATATTTCTATAATGAAGAATATATACTTATCGTCTGCACATAAAAAGTTTTGATTTTATTTATCTGTATATAAACAGTAAAGAAAATCTAAAACGCTTTATCCTCAGTTGCCAGCACATATAAAAACTAACCCATGCATCTCACCATAGGAATACTATTAAGGAACAGTCATAATACGGAGTGGTAACAAGAAGAAATATAGAAAAGCATATAGGTCATATTTATACAGATATGAAGTAAAAACAGCTCTAGTATAATGAATATAATTAACAACGGATACTTAAAGTATATGTTTGGGGTCTTTTTTTTTTCTTTTTCGGAGGCTGCAATGGTGTAGTGTAATGTATACACTCTCAATTCGCCTTGAAGTCATGGACAGGCGAGTTACCTCATCCTTAATCCCATTTGCGAGCGATGGAAACCGATGTAGAGTTGCTTTTACTTCATACGTAATTTTTTTCTTACGTTAGCAATCTCTTAGCATTCCAGTATATGGTTTTACAAGCCATGAGCATATAAGTTGCAGACTGGCTCGGTGACTTGCCTTCAACCTTAGCTACAAAAATGGTGAAGCATCGGTGTCCATCACACCTAGATGGGTTTAATTGTGAGTTACGTCACCTGTCCATGGCTCTAAGTTATTTTAACGCCCAGCGATTTAAGAGTGCATATATATTCCACCACGCTTTTGCAGCCACCGGAAAGGGAAAAAAAAAACGTCAAGTACAAACGTTAAGTATATTTGGTTAATAATATTTAATATACTTGGGCTGCTTTAACTTTATTTCTCTCTCTCTCTCTCTCTCTCTCTCTCTCTCTCTCTCTCTCTCTCTCTCTCTCTCTCTCTCTCTCCACAACGACTAGTGTGGTATTGTTGTCTTTACATCTCCGTAATACCCGAAACTTAGCAGTTTAGCAAAACACATCGATAGTACTAGGATTAAAAAATAATTACTGAGGTCGATTCATTCGACTAAAATTTCTTCAACGCAGGGCCCCAGCATGGCTGCAGTCTAGTAAGTGTTCAGACAACGTTTATTTGATGGCAGAGATTGAGCTAATGAACAGCACATACAATTGATCACAATAAGCAAATCATTTCTGTAGACCGTTCGCCAGAGCTGAACTCCATATGCACACATGCGCACACACAGCACCCTAACAAATACAAATCACACGCATACACACACACACAAAAGTGCACACATATACACGCACCATCCTGCTAAATATAAAACTCACGCATACACACACACATACACACGCCACATTGAACTACAATAAATAAGGAACAGATCGGTTTCCTACAGTACAGACAGATTCTTTGAGTGAATATATAGAGAGATATGCAAATAGTGTCCAACCAAACTTCACAGTTTCCCCATCTACCAGTACAAAGAAACAATTTCTGTACAAGAACATTTACATAAAGAAAATTTATTCATTGAATAGTACAGGACACGCCCAAATATAAGCGCATATGCAACGTTGGTCTCACTATATATTTTAATTTATGTTCACATACCCATCACTGTAAATACTTCATCTCTCTACTTTAGCTTTAGAGTTTTGTATATCTATCTATCCCCTTCCTCAAACATGAGCAATCCCACCCCCGTCCCGAATAATAACGATCACCATTTACCCTCCTCCCCACTTACATTTTTCTACTTGCTGATTCCTTTTATTCACAAACTCTCATTCGCAACAAGGAATAAAATTTTCGTGAGAAAATACGAAATTGCAATGCTTTCAATGTCATGATTAACGAAAGCGAAACCGGTCGACAAACACAATATTCTTTCGCTTATAAAATATATTAAAACATGTATTAAAACTACGCAAATTGCGTGCATTTACCTTTGCATTATATATATATTTATATATATATATATATATATATATATATATATATATATTCCATTACGACTTACCATGTGCGGATCATCGAAATTTTCCTCCTCCTTTTTCTTACTATATATAGACACAAGACATAGACATACTCTCACAAACACACCCACACGTATACACGCACTGTGCACAAACAGCACAAACAAAACAATTGCAATAATACATCCAAACATATGCACGTACCACACAGGATAATAACATACACACTTGCACTCACACATACACATACACACGCGCAACAAATACACCACACACACACACTTATACACGCACGCACTCAGAAGCGCGAATGCACACACACGAGCACACACCTTAACAAATACAAATCACACACGTACACACACACACACACACACACACACACACACACACACACACACACACACTCACACCATTTTGAACTCTAAGAGAAGCCCCTAAAATCACTGAACCTTGACAGGCTAGCCCAGAAACAAAAAAAAATACTTGATATATATATATATATATATATATATATATATATATATATCACTCCTTTACTGGTTTCAGTAAAGCGGCTAAAATCATGCTGGAGCACCACCGTAGTCTTACTGATTTCCTCATACTCCTGTATGTGCTTTATATCAACTGTTGACCCATTTGGTGTATGAGGGAGTTCGATTCCGCTGCACTCCTCTGTACCTTATGTAGAGCAGTTGGCTCAACCGGTATTGTGGATAGGAGGATGTCTAGTTCCTTTTTGAAGGCATCTACGTCCACTCTATGCAGATTTCTTTGAACCCTATACTATTGCAGTACCTCGTCCTGAATTTAGATGGTACCTTTGGCACAATACAATGTCGGCTAATTCTGGCATTTGTATAACACTCAATGTTATAGAGTCTTCCGTTTGTAGATTATATTTCGTATCTCTTGTGCCTTAAGCACAGCGAGTAAAGTTGCAATTTTCTCAGCCTGTCTGTGTAGCTTATCCGTTGCACCCTTTCAATCTATTTTGTGTAGTTGCGTTGTATTGCTTCAAGCTCCGGTGTTAGTTTGGCACTGTAAACGGAGAGGCAGAGAAAAAGTGTGATTGATAGGCGCTTGTGAACCAAGATATATTTAACAATATATCTTATGGAGTATCTAGTTGTTTCTGCGATTTTTCACATTCAGTGATACTGTTGAGCTGGAAACAGTTATTCCCTAAGCCATATAACCTAGACTTGATCTTGTCATCAGAAATAATGTGTGCGCAAATAGGCCACGGATGAACAATTGAAATAAGCGATCGCTTTAAATATGAGTAAGGATTTATTGTACGTAATGCTACACCTAAATATTTGTATATTATGTTGGTGCGTGCACTATTTTCTTAATGACACTATATCAGCAAGGTTTACATTATTTTGATCTATATTTCTTTAAACAACTAAGATTTATTTTTACATGGACTTCCTCGCCCTCGTACATCTTCAAGGAAACACTAGGATATATCGATATTCTTGCATGCTTTTCAGTACCTTCTGTATCAATCGAGGAATATTGATCAATTGCTTCAAAGTAATTTCCCTAATTATTACTGAGTTAAACACACACATACACACGCGAACACACACTCACACACACACACACAAACGTACACACCTCACTCACTCAAACACACGTTATAAACGTGCATACAAAAGAAAAGCAATCATCATTAACTTTATGCTAAAAGTAGATAAAATTAACCAATCACTATGACATGGTCATAAATATTTAAGAAGTGTATAGTAATTTTGTTATATTCTCTGTAAAACATAAATATCTTGGAGCATAAAAGATAATGAGTTTTATTTTTCAATGGTTTTCATTTATTGCTTTGCATATATCCCTGTTCAAAACATATATACTTGCAGTCTTCGAGTTGTAGTCGTTATAGAGTAAGAATTGTTTAATCACAACTTACATTTTCGCAATATAATAAAACACTGATTAGCTTTCCGTAGGAAAATGTTTCCTGCGCAAGGTCATATGAATATCATTTCATATATTTGTATGGAAAAGGTTGCATGTACATTAGATGACATCGCAAATAGTCCACGAGGAGAGAGTGAAGCCGTGTTTCTTCAACACAATGTTAGGCATATATATATGTATATATATATATATATATATATATATATATATATATATATATATATATATATCATCATCATCATCGTTTAACGTCCGCTTTCCATGCTAGCATGGGTTGGACGATTTGACTGAGGACTGGTGAAACCGGATGGCAACACCAGGCTCCAGTCTGATTTGGCAGAGTTTCTACAGCTGGATGCCCTTCCTAACGCCAACCACTCAGAGAGTGTAGTGGGTGCTTTTACGTGTCACCCGCACGAAAACGGCCACGCTCGAAATGGTGTCTTTTATGTGCCACCCGCACAAGCCAGTCCAGGGGCACTGGCAACGATCTCGCTCGAAAATCCTACAGGAGCCAGTCAGGCGGTACTGGCAACGGCCACGCTCAAAATGGTGCATCTCATGTGCCACCCGCACAAGAACCAGTCCAGGGGCACTGGCAACGATCTTACTTGGCTTGCCGGGTCTTCTCACGCACAGCCCATTTCCAAAGGTCTCGGTCCGTAGTCATCGCCTCGGTGAGGCCCAATGTACGAAGGTCTTGCCTCACCACCTCAGCCCAGGTCTTCCTGGGCCTACCTCTTCCACGGGTTCCCTCAACTGTTAGGGTGTGGCACTTTTTCACGCAGCTATCCTCCTCCATTCTCACCACATGTCCATACCAGCGCAATCGTCTCTCTTGCACATATATATATATATATATATATATATATATATATATATATATATATATATATATATATATATATATATATATATATATATATTTTTTTTTTTTATATATTTATGTGTTTCACCCAAGTGGCTGCGGTCATGCTGGTGCACCACCGTGATGTTCACGTTCCTTGCATGGCTCTTCTCCCCCACCCGGCATGGTCCAATCAAGAGTTTTGATGGCACATCTGGCGTATAAGAGAATTTGACATAGCTGCCCTAAACTGCGTCTCATTACGAGCCATTGGTTCGTCTGGTATCGTGGAGAGGAAAGCGTCAAGTTTATATATATATATATATATATATATATATATATATATATATATATATATATATATATATATATAAATATATATATATATATATATATATATATATATATATATATATATATATATATATATTCATTTAAAATACAGAGATGCCTATAATAGGACATCTAACCCACTCGAAAAGCAGCAAAAAACTCTGTACCACAAAATTAGGGATAATTTCGAAAGGGAACGAAAAATAAAAACATTTACCAATCTATTTTCCGTACCATGGTTTCAAGCTATTTTAACAAAATAAAATATTTTGCCAGGACAGCTATCTTCAGCGGAATACCTCGATATAACATATAAACACGAGTCGCTACATAGGAAACGAGACTTATGCTTATATGCTTAATTTTTCAAAATTTACCGTGCATGTGGTAATTAATCATCTCTCTACGTTCATTTGCGCCACATGGCTCAAATCCAATCCCCTCTTCACCTGACTCCCCTCCTCTCCTCTTATCATCTGACACCTACTTCCTCTCTTCACTCCTTCCCACATTCTACCTTCATCGATATCCCTTCCATCCACCCCAACCCCGACACATCCTACGTCCACATATTCCACCCCTACCTCCACATCCTCACCCTCACATCCCCAAACCACAACACCGCCTACCAAATCACACCATTCCGCACACACTAGCACTGACCATTTTCCAACACCCACATCATCTACGCACGCACACATTACAGACGCATACGCGCACGCACACATCCAAACGTTAAAATCACCAGCCCGTATCCACACGCACAAACTTACACATTCTCACATACATACACGCACGCATACCTTCGTTTTGGGATCACTAATACTTTATCATCTCCCCTTCTTCCTGGTTCTCCTGTCTAACTACCTTTGTCCAACCAGTCACCATGATTGACTGCAAGCTTCAAAAATGTTCTTTTTCTTTATTATCTCTCTGCTTATTTCATCGTATTATTTTCTGTTGAAGAGCGTAGGCTCGAAACGTAAAATATTATTTCACCTTCCCGAGCGTCAAACTAATGCAACTGATTGTTATTTATACACCTGTCTTTGTCTTTTTTTTTTCTGTAAATTTCAAGTATATATACATATATATATATATATATATATATATATATATATATATATATATATATATATATATATATATATATATATCCATATACATATACATACAAGTAATATTCGTAGCCACTTCAGCGTTGCTGTCCGAGCAGACTCTAGTGCGATTTGTTAACCCCAAGAGGACATTTCCTCTAGTTATTTAACGAAGCACTGCTGCATCCGGTATAACTGCGAGCAGGGGAGCGAACGCTTTCCATACCATAGCGACGGGACCAGTAGCCCAGTAAATTTTGGTTGAGATACGACAGAAATATATAATTATCTGTAACTTTATTGTATTTTGTTTCAAATGTATTTTGTCTTGAAGTTAGATTTTACCTTGCCGTATTACCAAATTGGATCTTACGGTTACTTTAATGGGGTTCACTTTACAATCCACCAATTTTAATGTACATAACTGTTAAATTTCTACGAAATATTATCCGAATTGATATTTTAAGACATACCAGAAATTTTATTCATCCAGCTGCACCAGTATAGATAAGTATCATTATTATATCATGGGGCATTTAGTGCGATCGGAAGAGACATACTATATAAAAGCATGAAACAAAATAGTCATATTCATATATTACCATTCTAACTATACATCTCATAAACCCACCGCGCGCACACACGCACACTCACACGCACACTCACAAACAAAGAAACAAACAAACGCACACACACATACACACATTACTCTCTCATACGCATGCATGCCACTCAATCCTATATATATATATATACAAGAATACGCATACATATTATATCTTTATATAATATACATATAATACAAACATATATTTATCAATATATATATATATACATATATTATGTGTGTATGCGTGTGTAAACACATATAATATATGTGTGCGTGTATATATATGTATGTACTTATGTGTGTATGTATATATGCATGCGTGTATGTATATACGGGAAAATATTTCTAGTTCATATGAAAGCGATAGATTAATAGCAATCAAATTCAATTACCTGATGTGTAAGAAGGCAGGTTTATTACTATGGTCATATTTACAACAACCGTCTGTGTTAGAATGTGGACACATAATTATTTAATCAATACAGTACTAAGATATTACCAATAGGTAGATGTTACAAGGTTTGTGAGAAGTGTTATGTTGGGAATGTCAAATATAACTAATTTCTGTAACAATATATTATCCCATTACGTGATTGCAACACTTTTTTCATGCTACACACCTACGAGAAATCAGATCCGTTTTCGTTTATATTATATGTTGATGTATTTAACTTTATAATGAATTTTCTGGTGTAGTCCATTCTAAGTGCATTGCTTACTTTGTCTTCTTACGTTGTCTTCTAATTTTGAACGCTAATTCATTTGTGATTATACACACACACTCACACACATACACACACGCACACATATAATTTCATGCATACACTCGCAGCTTGTGTGTGTACGTGCGTGTGTGTGTACGTGTGTGTATGCGCGCGCGCGTCTGCATGCGTATGTGTGTGCCTGCACGCGCGCGCACGTATGTGTTTTCCTGCAGATACACTATTGATAGCTAGAAGCCAAATCCTTCGCCCCATTTTCATGATTTGAAGCTAATGGGTGAGGAATGCTTAGGATTGAATCATATTTCATGTAATTTTCTCAGATAATCTTCGAGCAATTCCCAGCAACCGGATGAACACCGACACGCTTAATTTCGCATAGAATAAGAATGAGAGATTTGCGGAAAATGTTAACACAAACTGTAAGAGTCGATAGCTAATTGCTTCAGATTCCTGTCTTCTTATGTGAGCATATTTGTTGAGCATAATCAGTCATTGATCTATTTCTTCTTATAAAACTTGCACTGCCGAGTTGTCGTTTGCATGAGTTATTATTTGCCATATGAAACCGTCCCTTTTTTCATTCGAAATTAATATTTATATATTCTTCTGTAACTGACATTTATTGGAGTAGCATAACCATGAGAAAGCTTGAAGAAATATCTTACAGTCTCTAATTGCCTCTTTCTCATTTCTTAATTCACATTCCACTCTATTCAGTTTTGCCTTTCACTATTGAAATTTCACCAGTTCTATTCTTACTACAACTTTACGCTGAATACTATTTTAGTATTATCTATGACCTACTGTGGTTGTAGTAAATTGGTATACGTACCAACCCTAAAGAGAATATCATTATATTTACTTCTTTACAAAGTAAATATTGCCATTTTCCTTTGCATTTGATTATATATGATAAATTTATACCAAATATTACTGAAAGATTTACTAATGATAGAGTAATATCCTTTAGGGAAGATTCTGAAACTCTCCCGCCCAAATTTCTAAGGTTTACAGACATAGTGAATGAAACAATATTACTTTAGATTCGCAGTGACAAATCAACAAGGCACTGTTCACTTGGTATCTAGACCTCATGCAAATGGTAGACTTAGCAGCTCAATCTGACTGAAATCGGATCTGCTATTTTAGAAATGGGTGGATGGATTTTACAATGTGTTTCGATATACGCTGCTTCTGAATGAAGAACAATTTTTTTCGAACTGGGAGAAGTTTATTCATTAACATTGTCGTTCGTAGCTGACCTTGATTACACGTTTACAGTAAATGAATAGCTCCCTTAGTGAACAACTTAATTTACTCTAACAACATATAGTGATATCATATCTAACTATATATAAGGATGTGTTATCATTATGATATGAATATCAGAACTGCTTATCATGCCTACCTTTGCACGTGGTGCTGAAATTAGGTTGTTATAAATATTTGTACCCTTTTGTCTCAGAAATCAGAGACATATATATTCACTTCGTGCTGGCCAAACTAATAATCTATCTTAATTTCAGCTGTTCCCGTAGACCAGTTAGTTTAAATATTATTCAACAGACTAAGCGAAAATTACAATATGGGAAGGAACTCAATAAATTTTGCCAAATTTTGCCTAGAAATTATGATGTACATTATTATCATATTTGTTTCTTTTGTAAGGCGGTGAACTGGCCGAATCGTTAGCACGTGGGAAAAATGCTTATTGGCATTTCGTCCGGAATTACGTTCTGCATTCAGATTCCGCCGAGGTCGATTTTGCTTTCATTCTTTCGGGATCGATAAAACAAGCACCAATTTTGGGCCGATCTAAACGACTCGACCCTCCTACAAAATGCATACGTTGTGCCAAAATCCGAAACCGATATTTATCTCTTTTGTTTAATCATTTTAACATTAATATTTATGTTGCAATTATATTAGTGCAAATTCCAATTGAAAAAAAAACAAAAAAAACAATTACAGTATTTACATTTGACGGACATTTGTCCTCATCTTGTTTGTTGTTAACATAACATTTCGGCTGATATACTCTCCAGGCTTCATCAGGTGTCTTCGGGAAATATCGAACCTGGATTCTCATTCCTAAGGTGTCTTTCAATGTTGTTGTTGTTGTTGTTATTATTATTATTATTATTCAGGTTACGCCTGGAATCGAACACGGAATCTTGGTGTTAGTAGCTCGCGCTCTTAAAAACTACGCCATATGCTCTTGATCATAAGGCGTAGCAGTTAAGAGCACTGTTTACTAATCCCAAGATTCCGAGTTCGATTCCAAGCAGTGACCTGAATAATAATAATAATAATAATAATAATAATAATAATAATAATAATAATAATAATAATAATAATAACATCGAAAAACACCTTAGGAATACGAACCCAGGTTCGAAATTTCCCCAAGACACCTGATGAAATCTGGAGAGTATATCAGCCGAAACGTTATGTTAACAACAAACAAGATGAGGACAAATATCCGTCAAATGTAATTAATGTAAATAATGTACATAATTCCACATCTCTTAAATATAGAACTGAGAAACAATTAGATCCAACACTAAATGCTAGCCACATATTGTATGTTTACTTATTTTATTAACGAATAGGCATCATTCAACACGAGTGTTATAGAATATAATCACAAGTTATTAACGAATCACCCTCGTCTTTACATATACAAACATAAAATTTCAGAGTTGCTATTTTAGGATGTATCCCGAAATAGGGTGTATTATAGAATACCACTAAAATTGTTTCAATAACCTTGTTTGATATGCGTTAGTCAGTTTTGGTGGATCGCACTTCTCCCTAAATGATTAGCTATAATCAGCCAAATTTGAGGTATGAAAGACGATGATTTGTGTTCAGTAGTAAATGGAGGAGTTGTGACGTTAAATTCTGTATCAAGGACATTAGTCATGCAAGAAAGCTGAAATGATCTTATCATATAATAAGCTTATTGAATGCTTTGGTTCAATACACGTTGCTCACCAAAGTGTGTTCATATTGACAATTAAATATTCCGGTTATTGCCTCGCTTTAACAATACTGTTTGTAGATATTTTCAACGCATCATTTAAAGTTCTAGTTACAGCAAGTTCACAATATCATCCATTTTCTCCTTCATATTCTCGTTTTGACATCTTTATATATTAATTCCATTGTGCATGCAATGATTCTCAGAAGCTAGTTTATCTTCTCTGGAAATTTAAATCGAACGTTAGATACGAATTCTGACCAGCATGACACTATTTAGAAGACCCAATATTGATACAGCTTATATTTCGCACTTGGAAAATACTGCAGCCCATTTAAATATATCGATGTAATGGAAGTTTTGCAGAAAAGGTCAGGATACCAGGGTGCTTAGTAATACTTTATTTGTTGCCATCGGATATAAGCTATGATGTGTAGAAAACCGTCAGGCGCATTTCAACTTCGCATATGTATTGAGAAAAGCAATATACTATTTCTTTCACGCACTTTTTGCTATCTCTATTCTATGTCTCGCTGTCTCTTATTGACACTGTATATATATATATATATACATACAACTACATATCTACACACACGACACAAGAACAAACGTATGTAAATATGAAAGTAAATGTGTACGAAAGTATTAACGTGTAATTGTGCACGCATATGTATATATATATATATATTCGTGTGTGTGTGTGAGTGCGTATACTTATATAGGTGCATTTATGAATAGACATGTATTAATATATTATGCAGTTATCTATGTGTATATATATGTATGTGTGCATATGAATATACAAATTTACACCCACATACTCACACATACACACATAAATACATACAGTGCCAAAGTGCATCCCTTGAACAAGTTTGCATACATGAGGTTGATAAAATCATAAGACTTAGAAGGCAGCTCCTTCAGCAGCATTCTTTGATAACATACTATACGTGCCGAAAGAATTCGCACGACACTACCGCAATGTATCATCTTATGAAGAGATAAGCCTGTATGAGCAGAAAAAAATATGCATGGATTTAGTAATGAAAAGCGTCGCGATGATTGTAACATCGGTCGTCAAAGCAGATTATCATGGACCAGTAGTCGGATTACTATCTCCCACTTTGAAGAGTATACATCTGCAGTCCAGGAACAGGAAATATCAACCAAGCACCTGATGAGCAAAAAGGATAGAGATGCAGGTAAAGCAGTAAACTGTGACAACCTATTCAGACTTTGTGGAGTTAATACCGAAGATATCACCCTTATCATAAGCAGTTGTCCGAAAATGCCACCACGGTATTATCTACCAATGAGACACAATGTTGTAGCAAGGAAATTCTGTAATAAAATCCGTCGTAATGATAATCCCGAGGACAAAGGAATAAGAACCCTCCGTATAGTAGAAGACATAGCCACTCCTTATAAAAGGAGTACTGGTGGAATGTCCCAATGAAGACCTAAATAAAATGTAAGCACAACAGACCTGATATAATTATTTGTGAGGGGGAAGAGAAACTGTACACAGTTGTGGATATTATCTGCCCAGCGGATGTTATCATAGAGCTGAAGCTCAGTGAGAAAGAGAATAACTACGCTGAACTATTGAGGAATCTGCAGT
The DNA here is from genome assembly GCF_046866305.1 of Octopus bimaculoides. Lineage (NCBI taxonomy): Eukaryota > Metazoa > Mollusca > Cephalopoda > Octopoda > Octopodidae > Octopus > Octopus bimaculoides. Next base: position 46,890,651 of record NC_142928.1, read on the forward strand.
TATTCTATCCAGATTAAAAGTTCATGTTTATACCAGTAAATAGGGTGGCACTACCATATGTAACACAATTCATAAATACCAATCTTGACAACCAGAAAGAAGAAAGCTAATTTGAAGTCTACAGATCCAATCTATCACTCGAACCGTAAAAATCTGTAAAACTTTCCAGATGTTTACATTTAAATATATATGATCATGTCTAGCTATGCAACTATATGCATGAGTATGCATACATAAAGAATAACATGCAAATCTGCACGTATGCATACATGCATATTTACATGCATACATACATGCATACATACATAAAAACATTCATACACACTACATACATACATACATGCATACATACAAACAAACAAAAATACCCTGTTGTTGACATTGAAATTCCAACGAAGGAGCCTTTGATCTAGGTTAGAAATCGGTTCTTTCTCTATTGGCAAGAAATTTTGAAATAAAGTGGATAATGACATACATACATACACACATACATGCATGCATACCTACATACAAACACACAAACTCGCATGCCTACACACATGCATACATGCATGCATAAATACATATATACATACATAATACATGCATACATCAAGTTTATAGTTTAAGTATATATGAGCATGTCTAGATATGCAAGTATATGCATGAGAAGAAATACACAAAACAAAACGAACAAATCTGCACGTATACATACAAACAAAAATACCACGCTATTGACATTAAAATTCCAATGAAGGAGCCTTGTGTCTAGGTTAGAAACCAGCTCTTTCTGTATTGAGAAGAAATCTTGAAATAAAACTGAATAATGACATTCATACATACATGAATACATATACACATACAAATGAAAATACTGTTGTTGATGATGAAATTGCAATGAATGTGCCTTAAATCTAGGTTGGAAACCAGCTCTTTCTCTATTGGCAAGAGATCTTGAAATAAATTTGAACAA
>NC_142928.1:46896602-46901602 GCF_046866305.1 Octopus bimaculoides
TGCTAAGTATTTTATCCGGCATGCTAATGATTCTATCAGTTCGTTGTCTTTTATCTAAAACAGAATAGGCTACTAGTTATTTGATCTGGCCCATCATGTGCCTAAGCAACAAAAAACGAAAACAAACTAAACAAAAGTAATAACACAAAAGAAACACAATTACAACATCAACAAAATAACAACAATATCTTCAACAACGCCGACTTTAATTTAAAATATTCAGAATCATATTCAATATATTAAAGATCTATAAAGTCTTCGAAGTGAAATAACTGTCAACAACACCAGGAAAAAACAAAGACGGAATATATGTACGTATGAATTAAAGAATTATCGTTTTTCTCTCTATGTGCTAATTGATCAGCCTTTAAAAAAGAACCAGCAATGATATTGAAAGCTTGCAGAGGAAAACATTTAGATAAGCTATTATTTATCTGAAAAGTAATACTTCTTTCTTATTGTGTATTTCTAATCTTAAGATAAATTAGCTAGGAGATAATTTATCGATCGCCGATATGTTCTCCTGGGAATTATTTAACACTTTAGAGTTTTGTTATGAATGGTAGTTCATACAGTAGATATGAAGGTGTTATATGTTCTGCATATTCATAGATTTATGTTTTTCTTGTCTTTTTAGCTACATTCTTTAAATATACAAATATATGCATTTTTGTGTTACTACATATATATATATATATATATATATATATATATATATATATATATATATATATATATACCTGTACATATAAACTTGTACATATATGTACATATATACCTGTACATATACGAATGTGTGTGATGTGCTATGTGGTTGCATCGGCGCACTAAGCATATGTACATATACATACTTATGTACATATATTTCATACGAACTTCTATGAGCTACAGGCACAGTTACGTGTCAATTTAATAATGCTACATTTTTATTCCTTAAAAAAAAAAATGTTTTCCTAATTTACACTAGATATCATAGTGTGGAAGAGCAAAAAGATACTTAGGAAAATAGACTTACAAAGTCTTTACTCATACTCATAAACAAATGTTTGTTAATTAGTACACATATAATTAGTAGACATACTTGTTGTTTGAAAAGCTCATATGATAGATAATTAACATCCTCAAACGTCGCGTTAGTATTCTAGTTTCTCTACAATTTCCTTGACTGGAGACAATATTAATTGTCTACAGAGAATCAAATAACATACATTACGAGTGGGAACATCTAGATAAGAAAGTAATTTTATTGTGCTATAATTTGAAAGTTTTATATATTCTTTTTTTTTTTGTAATAAATTCACATGCATAATATCGTGCGGATGAATAAGCACATAAACAAAATTACACATTTGTATATATATGTGTGTGTTTGAGTGTATGCGTGCGCGCGCATGTGTGTGTATGCGTGTGTGTGAGCAGGTATGTTTGTCTATGTGTATGTGTTCGTGATAACTAGTCACTCGACTACTTCGCAAACCATATATCCATTCGTGTAATCGATGCATTTCAACAGAAAGCGTACTCTACAACTAATTAAAAAGTATATGCGGCTAATAGTCATGTATATGTGTAAAAAAAAAAAAAGGATGGATCCTGAGTACACCTGTATAGTGAATCCCTCGTATACGCATGCATTCCAAGGTACCTCTATGTGGCCTGCTTGTTTTTGTACCTTGTTTATCATTTTGTCCATGTTTTTCTTTGGAACGTCATCTACCCAGATATGTATCTATATGTACATGTAGATGAAGGTATGCACATACATGTACATATATATGCATATACTCATATATTGTTTGTACATATATACATACTTATACACATATGTACTCGCACACATACAAGGGTTGTGTGAGTATGTGTGTGTGTGTGCGTGTATGTGTGTGTGTGCGTTAGTGTGTGTGTGTGTGTGTGTGTGTGTGTGTGTGTGTGTGTGTGTGTGTGAGTGCATGGCTGTGCATGGAACTGCCACTGCATCAAAATATTCCATTGGACTTCAATTTTGCCATGCAGAAGTGGATTAGACTGACACGCTGCAATAGAATAAGCATAATTTTCCACTCCACTCCAAATATTGAGTTCTACATGAGATAGAGTCTGTTCTATGTAAAATATTTAGCACCATACACTTTCTAATTCTTACATGTTAAATACCTATCTATCTCTCTATCTCTCTCTCTATCTATCTATCTATCTATCTATCTATCTATCTATCTATCTATCTATCTATCAATATATCTATCTGTCTGTCTCTAACTATCTGTATCTATGTCCATATGTGTGTGTGTGATTTTTAAAAAATCGGAGAAAAAGACAAGAGAAAGCAACGATGCAAGTTCGTACCACTTGCAAAGTATTGATAAGACGATCAGAAAAGGAAAGAGTGGATATTTCACGTTTAAAGCATGGCACTTCTTCGGAAACTGGAGTCATTGGAAAGTCCAAAAGGAAAAGGAGAGAGGGGGGGGGGGGAATCGCCAACTGTCCATCTGTTGTTACATTTTTGAAATGACTGGAAGTAGATGGACAAAGTGCTTTCCGGGACTGGAGAGTGTAAAGAATGGTTGGTATTTGTGCGCATGTGAGTGTGTGTATGCGCGTGTGTGGTGGCATGTGTGTGTGATAGCATATGTGTGTATGGTAGCGTGTGTGTATGTATGGTACCGTGTGTGTGTGTGATAGTGTATGTGCTTGTGGTGGGGGTAGCATGTGAGTGTGTGTGATACAGTGTATATGTGTGCCAGTAACGGAGCGTATGTGTGTGTGTGTGTGTGTGTATGGTGGTAACTGTGTGTGTGTGTGTGTGTGTATGGTGGTAAATGTGTGTGTGTGCATGGTGGTAACTGTGTGTGTGTGAGAGAAGTGTGGTATTAATTGTGTGTCTGTGTGGTATTAACTGTTTACATGTGCTTGTGATCTCTGAGTGGTCAGTGTGTTTGTGTTGATCTCATAGTGAGAGATCAGCAGCTATAGCGACAGGTTTGTCTATGGGTGGTTATGGAAGTGTGTGTATATATGTGTTTTAGCACGTGTGCGTATATAGGAGTCAGGGGCAGTTTGAATGGTGTCTGAGAGACAGTCTGAAGAAATCTGAAGGGTGTATGAATTGGTGGGTGTGGATGTGTTTGTGTTGGCATGTGTACGTACGTGGAGTGCGAATGTGTGTATGTGCGTATGTGTGAACATGTGTATGTTTGCGTGTGTATGCCTCACTCTTTCTGTGCCACTCTGTCTCTCTCCCTTTACATGTATGTGCGTGTGTCTGTGTGTGCGTATTGGAAAGTGTGTGTATGTGCATGCTTGTGGGTTTGGAAGTGTATGAGTGTGCGTTTTAATAAATGTACAACAGAAGCGCAATAGAAGTGTAACAGGCACGTGAAGGGTATTATTTTCATAAAGAAACATAAGTAGGGGTGGGAAAACGTTTTCTTCTAGTATCTATCTCTTAACAACAAAGAAAGGATTCAACATTTAGAGAAGCTATATTAGGGCTTATATCAATGTTTCTAATACAATAAAAATCCTGCATGGATGACACATATTAGTCAAGCTAAAACATACAAAGAGTGTTAACTTCACTTAAGCATTTACTGTTTCTAATTTGTTATCAACATTTTCATCGCATGAACTGCAGCCTGATCTCTGCAACGATCACTCTGTTAAAATTACACTGAAACAGTGTACACTTCTCAATGATCAGGTCGCATATCATATGACGTATTGTTTGACACCGTAATTAATACAAACGAGATGTTTAAGTGAAGCGAACAGTTTTTGCGAGTTTTTAAATGGTTAACGTGTCTTCCACGCTGCAAACGTTTCAGTTTCAACACTAGATCTCATATCAAGGTGTTTGCCTGGCAAGTAAAACTCATGAACTATACAAATTTCTGCATATACTGTTAATTTGTAGATAAAATGTTTATTTATAAAGAAATGCCCATAAGGATGTTTTTTTTTTTATTAATCTTAGGGTTAACTTATAAATACAAATGACATTGACAGCATGTGACTTCTAACGATGATATTTTGCTATTGTTTCCAGTTATAAGGGGACTTTCATACATATGAGTTTGATACAATGAGCATTACAATGAGTATAAATTGGTCCACATTTATATGCACGAATAGAGTTACATACGAATGGACAAAGAAGTAAAAATGTAATTAATGCAGCTATGTTTAAATATTCAGAGTTTTATTGTCTTCAGTATGTTTTGCGTATTTCTATGGTGATATGGTTAAATATCTCGGTTTGCATATTATTAATTTTTTTCCATTATCCTAAATACTTTTTCTCATTACTCGCTATCATAAAACGATCGAAAAGAATCATTATACTCAAAAATGTAAATTTTATGCATTTTTGTATATATAGACACACTCACACGCTCGCACGCACACACACATACGCACACACCACACACATATAAATATATTCATGAAGTCGCCACAAATATAACAAAGTAAATCCGGGCTTGCTGTACATCTTCTAGAAGAAATTTTTGCTTCAAACGATGTGGAACTCTGTGAGGGAATGGAAAGAGCAAATTTTTTAACAGCATACATTTGATTAACAATCAAAATGTTTACAGAATATCATTAAAGATGCATTGAAATATAACCTATGATACAATAAAACAAAGTAGGTAGCATATATACATTAGAGAATAGCATGAAGAAATAACAGATATAATAAAAATGATACGGTTTGACCCAAGCAACGTAACATTGTAAAGCGCCTTTTCCTCTCCTAACTGCTTGCTTATGATTGAAGCCACAGTGATACAAGAACCTTTCTGTGTAGTTGAAACGGTCTAAATGTTGTTAGACGCATCTTTTTTTTTTAAGTTACACCTATTAATTATACTGTTATAGCTTAATTTACGCCTATTAATTATACTGTTACAGTTTATTTAAATATGGCAATTAATAGAAATAATAAAAGACAATAGAAAAATTGGGGTATAATGATAAAATTCAAGTATAATGATAAAATT
>NC_142928.1:46906602-46916602 GCF_046866305.1 Octopus bimaculoides
TATATGTAACAACAGATGAAACCATACGTGCATTTATTTGTTTAACTTCTGTAATTTTGTCTATTTATATCAGCATACACGCACACACACACACATATAAAATTAAGCATGCATACATACATACATACACACACATATATATAAATATGCTCACACACATATACATTGTATATGCATGCATATACATTTTATATGCATGCATATATATGTGCGTATGTATGTGTATATATAAGTGTGTGTGAGAGTATGTTTACCTATATATATATATATATATATATACGTAGTTGTGGGGGTTTATGTATGTACGCAGAAAGAGAGAGAAATAGAGACAGAGACGAAGTGAGAGACAGGGAGACAGAGAGGATAGAGAGACATTACACACACATGCTCATATATATTAGCATGGATTTATATTTCAAAAGCAATGAGACTTTATTTCTGGCTTATATCCACGCATGTGGTTGTGTGCGTGTGTGGGTGTCGGTGTGGGTGTATTTGCATATGTATTTAGAGTAATAATTAAGACAGCAAATTTAAATAACCAGCTAAGTATTCAAATGATAGAATTTAATAATGATGAGAATTAAATAAAATATCTGACGTCCTTAAAGCAAGGTTCAAAGGAAACAAGAGAGCATGTACTTAAACGGAAGCACAATACTTTGTAAAAATATTTGAAAGATGAAAAATGGAAACGATATTATGTACGTATATTGACAAAGCGTAGCCTCTGCAGAGTGTGACCTTGATCTTTTTTTTGAAATCCGTAACCATTTCCCTTGTTATTAATATTTTTGCCACTTTTTTATTATAATTTTATTTAAGTAACATCTGTGTTTTCTGCGTTATTTAATTAAATACTCATCGCAATGTTTTACTGTACATGCATGTATACATACGTAAGTAGACACTAATGTGGTTGGAATATACATGACAAAGATGACGTCTATGGACACTTAGTAAGGGGTTTGCAAATCTAGTACCCAATACACACATTCATTTCATACCTACTATTATTGCAGCAACTGGATACATCCCAACGTGTCTGGAGCAAAGTATGGCTAACCATGGAATCATAGGAAGAGAATGCAAATCCTTAGTTCATATGCTACAAACGATCACGATATTAGGGACCATAAATATCAGTAAGACCTAAAGGACGAAAATATATTAGCGATGAAGGCAGTACTAATACTGAGAGGTAATATTTATCCCCACTTAATCCTTGAAGTTCTGTTAGAACAGACTTTTCTGCAGTAGATACCGTGAGAGAAACTCACGTATAGGCTTTTGGCCCACAATGCACTGTTTATATCGTTAGCGGGGAGATAAATCCTCTCATCTCCAGTGGCCTGTCCACCAGCTCACGGAATTTCTACCTTCCTAGGTCTCATTAATGATGGACGCACGGCCATGAGAGACAGCAGTGACTCACGTCCACGCCAGAGATGTATAGAAAAACGGTGCCAAAACAGGCGCTGGTGTCACGATTCGACAGCGAGCGTGTTAATATATATATATATATATATATATATATATATATATATATATATATATATATATGTGTGTGATTGACCGTTGACTGAACACTATTCAATTTTTTTTCTCCGTATTTTCCTCCTTGTCTCCGTATTCTTTCTGTTGAAGAGCGTAGCTCGAAACATCAAAGACTTTCCGTATTCCCGAGCGTCATACTAATATATCATTTTGTTATTTACACCACCTGTCCTCGTCTGTTGTTATTATTTGTATATTCTCCCATATATATATATATATGTATATATATGTATATGTATACATGTCTCTTAAAGGATAGAGCTCAAAATCAATGCATTGAAGATACTTTATTGCAGCAACAATTATAATAACAGAAACAACCACAATAAGCCAAACCTATGCACATTTCAATAGGGTATCCCGGAAAAATAAACCACATCATAAGATGTCTCGTAAAATATTGTAACAAATTACAACATATTACAAATTTCTGGATACTCCATCTCATCAGGGTCCCCATGTCCTAACGTTGACTAGTACGACCCCGTCGTCTCAGGAGACGAATCTAATTGCCTGTTACTCATTACTTCAAGAAAGAGATAAACTCGCGTTTATTTTTGCTCGTCTGGGCAACTGAAAACAATAAGTATCGTACCAACCGGTTTTTTCTGTCTATTTAAGTTTCAGCACAAATACACGCCCGCGCTTACGCAGAAATATACGCCCACACACACGCGCATACATGCGCGCACACCCCCCCACACACACGCACACACACATACACACACTCACATACACACATATATATATGTATGTAGGTAGGTTAGAAAGAGAGATATTGAGAGACCGCAACAGAATAAAAATGTGTGAGAGACATTTATGTATATATGATAATGTTGAATCTAAGTTCATATTTATGTCTCTTTAACTGTGTCTTTAGGTGTATGTGTGGAAGTAATACTGTGCCGTCATTCGCTTACTTAAATAACGGCTATTATAAAACTGTTCGTCTATCCTTCGTTTTCGAATCCATTTATGGGCAAAGACAATTATGGAGGTCAAGTTTTTTTATATAATTGTTGGATGATGCTATTGATATTTACCAGTAGTATATTCATCTAATAATTATCCTTTCAATATACTGTAAATTTGTTTATTGTTTAAGAAATATGTGGCAGTTTATTTCTATGTGGGGAAGAGGTCTATTGTATGAATGTCAATATATCGATATTGACTGATTTGTCAACTCATTTTGGCGCGGGACAGTAAGCGAATTGAGTTGTGCGTGAAACAGGTGAGGGTAAGAAAGTAATACGAATACAAACCAATGACAAGTAAATGGTATATATGTGTATGTATGTATTTATGCATGTATCTATATATACACAGGTAGATAGAGATAGATAGATAGATAGATAGATAGATAGATAGATAGATTGATAGATATCTTTCTTTTATTAGTCACACAAGGCTGCACACAAAGGGGACAAATACAATTGTAGAGCTTTTCTTTAAACATTATAAAAAAGGTAAAATAAAAATAAAGAAATCCGATCCTCTCAGTAACACATCTGTTTCACCAAGTCAATTTTCTTTGTGTAGTGACGCTGGATTGCCTCAAGTTCCGCCACAAGGTTGACTCACTGCAGCGACCACAGTTTAGAGCAGTAACCCAGACGAGTTACGGGGCACAAACACACCAGCATCGGTTGTCAAATGTCCCTCACAGAAGTAGAAAGGTGTCATTAGTTCTAGGTCTGAATGATTTATGGATCCATCCAGCTACTCGCCTGCTCAGTGGTGCCATCCTAACAATATGCAGTTGTAATTTTGCATCCCTGCTCAGGTAGATTACTAGGTCACGCAACGATTCCAAATCTGGGATGGCACGGTCTCCAGATACGACGTATTATGGTGGAGGTCTGTTTGCAGGCCGATAGCGGAATGGTTGAAACTTATCAACATTGAACTGCATGTTATTTTCGTCAGCCCATTTATATATAAGTTGCAGGTCATTTTGCAATTTTAGATTTATAATATATATGTGGTAAGACGATGCCTTGCCGACCACATGGTTCCTAGTTCAGTCCTATTTCGTGCATCTTGTGCAAGTGTCTTCTACTATAGCCTCGAACCGACCAAAGACTTGCGAGTGGATTTGTTAGACGGAAACTGAAAAAAGCACGTCTTACATACACACACACACACACACACACACACACACACACATATATATATATATATCTATATCTATCTATCTACCTATCTATCTATCTATCTATCTATCTATCTATCTATCTATCTATCTATCTATCTATCTATATATATATATATATATATATATATATATATATATATATATATATATATATATATATATATTTGTTTTGCAAGATTTTTTATGTTGTTGTACTTGGGGATGGTCATATTGCCAATTTAGCCAATAAAAACACACGCACTGTATATCTGGTGTTAATTTGCTTCAGCTTTATATTACATTAATCTTAATCTTATTTCGGCCAGAGTTCTTTCGTCACACTTCTGTGACCTCATCAGTGGTCCTTTGTTTCCTTCCTTCTTATGCGTTTCTCACCTTGCTAAATATCAGCCATTTTGTATTTTGTATTATATATATATATAAATATATATCTTGTATTATATATATATATATATATATATATATATATATATATATATATATACATATTAAGCAAACAAACAGTTGCATAATCAATTACCTATATTCTTAGAGAACTACGTTGCGTCGAAACAATTGTAGCGAATAATAAATAAATGTCCAATCGTACTCATTCTTGACTGCAATTTCTTCAATTTATATATATTGTGTGCGTCTACATACACATCACCTGGATAAACCCAACGTAAAAGGACACCTAATAAATACAACACACACATATATGCTCACACACAAATGCACCCTCATGCACCCTCATGCACACACATACAGTTGCTCCCTCAGGCACACACGCACCACAAGGACAATTCAAACAAAAACATACTTAGAGACACACACAAACTCACGTACACATACATAACACCCCCACCAACACACACACTCCCACACTCCCACAAAACACTCCCACGCACACACACAGATGCACATATACATACACACACATACGCACACATACGTACACACCCTCACACATACATACGATTGCTCTCACACACACACACCACATGGACGATTAAAACAACACATATATACTCAGACAAAGAGATATAGGCACACTCTCGCGTACACACACCTAACAACCCCACCAACACAAATAACACACAAACACACATACACACGCATTCACGAACGCACACACGCATACACACGAACAAACACATACACACACATGCGCACATACAACACCCTAACAAATACCAATCACACACATACACACTTACACAAACGTGCACACATATACACACACCATCCTACCATAGATAAAACACACACATACTCATATACACATTCCACAATAAACTCTGGGACCAATAAAACGACACACACACACACACACACACACACACACCCGGACACAAACACACATATATACACACACACATAGAGATGTGCACAAAACTAGTCCCAAAAACCAGTGAACCATGACAGACTAGCTCATAGATCAACCAAAAATCAAAAAAATCCCTTTTAACTATTCCTTCCTCCCACCCCAGCTAGCCACTCATATTGGCTCTTAAGACAGCAAACATTCACTCAATACACACAAGAGAAAAAAGCTAGGTCAGTTCCTCCTCAATTTTTTGCGAACTCTTAAATATATTTCATGGGTACCAAATCCTTTTTTGTTATAACAACATTGTAAACTGTTTCAAACATATTCTTATTATTATTATCACAGAATGTATATATGTATTTTGATACTTAAACTGTTTCTAACATTTTCTATTATTATCAAAGAATATGTATATGTATTTTTCCATTTATGTATCTTCATACTTACACTGGTTTTTAACATTTTCATCTTATTATCAGAGAATGTGTGATAAACAGTATGTAACACTACAAAGTTCATACAAAGCTTTATACTTTAAATATATTCCTCATATTATCATCAAATAATGTATATATGCATTTTAATACTCAAACTATTTTTTAACATTTTCTATTATTCTCAAAGACTTTTGATAATCTTTTTCTAAAAAAGTGAAACCGGTTAAGTAAATAAATATCTTTAAAATAAGTGCTTTTTCAAACCTTCTTTCATATATATATATATATATATATATATATATATATATATATATATAGACGCACACAATCACATACGTGTATATGAGACTATAGCAAAGCAAGAAACACAGCTGAGTGCCACAACGTCAATCTCCCTCATCCACCAAATGTCACATATCAGAGAAATTTTAGACAAAGTGTAGCAAAGCAAACGGCACTGCCCCCAAACGGCTGCACTCCTTGCACTGAAACTAAAAAAGAAAAGACAATCATATATATATACGTACGTGCATATAGTGAAGAAGAGGAAGCGTCTAAGAGATATGTATTGAGAATTTTACAAATATATACATCTAGGGCAAAACTACAAATAAAGAAAATGCAGCGTCGGAAGTCCTGAAGGAAAATAATATTTTTGTACAATATAAATAGAAACGCATAACTTATAATAAGTGAAATAGTCACAATGTGATGAAGAATTATAAATAGGGAATTGTTGATTGCAGAAAGATGGGATCTGGGACACAAGCAAGCATTAGCTTTTCAAGAGAAATAAAACAAAATTAGTGATTATATTTAGAACAATTTTCAAGAAATTATTATCAATTTTACTTAATTTCAATCGAGTTTTCTAATATTGTTGTGTGGATGGCATGTAAATATACTAGTGTGTGTGTGGGTGTGTGTGTGTGTGTATGTGCATATAAATTTGTAATCACGTGACATATATATAGAGGAAGAAAGTTATATGCGTGCCCACACACAATTATATATACATATATATCTATATACATTACGTAATTTTATGAATGGGATAGAGATGTTGTTCAAAGTATGTTGCGTGCATTGTCATAGTTTGTTTATTTATTTGTTCCTTAATCTATTACATTATATAATCACGTAAGTCTATATTACCTTAATATTTGTTGCAACTTAGAGAAAGACACTATGCGCTCATTGGAGATCTTGTCTTCGAACCCCGGCTCACGTTGTAATTCCTAAAATGAAGCCGTATTCTGTTTACTTAAGGTTTGGTGGGTTCAATTCCTTGTGTATGGCATGATGCGTGCCTTCTGTTATCCGAAATTTAGAATATTTAGATGGTTATTATTGATATGAATGAATAAACTCCAAGTATTCTATCGGTTTACATATCGCCAGATTTTCACGACAGTATCTCACGAGTCGTATGGATATGCGCTCTACCTTACGATACAAACAATGAGCCTTATTCTATATCAATCGATTAAGTCTAGTATTTAATTCCGTAGAATTAAATTGCAAATTTAGCCTCATTGGAATTTGAACACAGCATTCAAAGAGCCGGAACCAATAATTCAATACATTTTTCCGCCGCCCTAATGATTCTTCCAGAATTAGAATTATTGACATTGAAGTCAAGAATATGTCTATAAACGGACTCCAATATTTGAAATATTCATAGAAACGCAACAGTAGTGCTGTGGTGTCGGCTTTTGTTACGTCTGTCTCCTTTATCATTTCTCTTTATTATTATTGATGTGAATAATTTTATGGAAAATATACATATGAATTACAAATATACACATAAAGTAATGTCTGCTAATACTCTGAAATACAATAGTTATTTTCTTCTCTTCCGTTTCACTGTGTATTAGTGTGGTGTGTTGCAGCATATATTAAATATTTCGAACTGTGGATTTACGGTATATACTTACGCGCCTTTACTTCATAATTCCGAATGCTACTGGTTTTGACTCTGTTTCAGCTGATTATAAGTTCGTTTAAATATGTATTGAGTTGATGTTACTGCTTTACCAGTCAAAGAAAGTTGGGGGCGAGCGACTATTATATAAATCAATATTAGGTAATTGTGACAGTCGCCTTATCATCTTTGGTAACAAATTTGCAGAATTTATATAAAGAAGCTCATTTCACATGGAATTCACGTGAATATTTGAGGATACATTACCGTTCCCTCTACTATAGTAGTGAAAAAGTGTAACGTGGAAGACTTGTAATTATTCCATTATAAATATGTTTTTATGAGAAAGCTAAATTATACCTCAGGAAAAACAACGTAGACTGGATATTCTATTACCATATTATGTGTTAATTTTCTTTCCTTTGAAAGAAGATTAGATTTCTATATTTTGCTTCAGTTGGAAGTGGGATGATTGCCTGGCTGCTGCTACTACTCTCGGCGTTTCTCTTGATATTGATATGGTCATTCCTGGAGCATTTACAGTCATTCGGTATCCATAGTTGTGCAGCATATTTTTGCTTACAGTTTTATAAGTATTACGTTAGAGCTTATACTAATATTTACTTTAAATCTATGCAAATAATTTCGATCTTCCACCATGTCACGCGATTCAATCGACTTCTTATAAAATATGCAATAGCGAACGTCTTGAAAATTAAATCGTACATTTTTTTGAAGTTAATTTCAAATGGTGTTACATTGTCCTGTAATCATTTCCCATTGCTAAAATAATTTTTCTGAATAATCTTCGTAATATATATGATAACCACCACTATATTCAACAGACTGAATTATTATCAAACACACGCCCTACATCTTCGGTAGATGTTACTAAGAATCAAAAACAATTTGTGAATATGTTTGCGAAATAATATAAGCAATAATTAACGCGGTGAGCCGGCAGAGTCGTTAGCGCGTCAGGAACAATTCGCAGTATTCCTTCTGATATTACGTATTGAGTTGAAATTCCATCGACTTTACTTCAAATTCCGCCAATGCCGACTTTTCCTTCCATCATTTCGTTCTCGATAAAATAAATACCAGTTAAGCACTATGGTCTTTGTAATCGAATTACTCTGTCCCATTAACTTGCTGGCCGTTCGCCAACATTTGAAGCAAATATAAACACGAATTTGTAAAACAAAAGGGGAAATATATTGACGAGAACCGAGTGACGCACGATGTTTCGGCTGACCTTTAATTACAGAAAAGATGCTAAACAATTAGCCTTTCTACAATGTGATTACATAGGCCATTGAATAAACTGTTTATCTATTAGTTTATTTGTATTTCTTCTTTTTTAAATTATGTTATTTATATTTCTACGAAATAATTGGTTAGCTAGTTATAGCAGGTCTAATTCAACTTCATGTGAGTTTAAAGGTAAATTTTGTGAATATAAATTTCGAAATAAATAAAATATGATTGAATAAATGATTAAAGAAATATTTTTCTTAGCAGTAAACCGAAAACCAAGTAAATTAATAAACACACACACACACACACACACACACACACACACACACACACACACACACACACACACACACACACACACACACACACACACACACTGTCGCATATATATATATATATATATATATATATATATGCACACACACATACATATATCATATTATCATATGAACTCACAGTCAGAATATAATATCCCTCACAATACAATAATTTCGTACACCAACACATATCAACAATAACAACCTAAACAAAACTTTCAAATGTAATACAACAGCTGCTGCCAAATAAATATAACGTTTGATACAATCTTCACAAGAGGTGTAAAATATATAATATAATCAAGTAAGTTTCACGCCGCGTTCATTACTGGTAAATGTCACAGTTCTGTGCATTATAAAGCAATCTCAAAGAATACTATCAACTTCACAAACAAAAATATGCGATAAAGAAACAAAAAGGCTAGAAGTGTTGCTGACAATGATGATGATGATGATGATGATGATGATGGAGGATGTTGTTGTTGCTGCTGGTTGTTGTTGTAGTGATAGTGATGGTGGCGGTGGCGTTGGCGGTAGTGGCGGTGGAGGTGGTGGCGGCGGTGGTGGTGGTGATGGTGGTGGTGATGATTGTGATGATGATGATGATGATGATGGAGATAATGATGATGATGATGATGATGATGATGATGAGGAGGAGGAGGAGGAGGAGGAGGAGGAGGAGGAGGAGGAGGAGGAGGATTGGGGAGAAGGTCGTTGTGTAGTATGTCAACACGGAAAAAAAACGGGAGTGATGAAAACAATGGTGACGATGATGTCGAATGAAATTGATAATAAAGATGAAGTTGATAAGTTGGTGTTGACGAGGATGGTAATAGTTAAGAAGATATCAGTCTGATAGGAGATATTTGAATGCTCAGTCATCATCACAGAACAAAAAAGATATAAAAGAAATTAAAGGAACGGGTAAAATATAGATAAAATAAACGTATCTGAAGATAAATTTGAGAAAATATATAATAAAAAAAATACAGAGCGAAATATATATAGGCAAAAATAATTGTTTTATTATATTTTTTC
>NC_142928.1:46921602-46926602 GCF_046866305.1 Octopus bimaculoides
TTTGCATGAATACATGCATAAAGCCCTTGCGCATGTGTGTATACAAATATGTATATATGTATGTATAGTCCTATGTGTGTCTATGTGTGTATATTTATATATATATACACACACACGCCTATGTATGTGTGAGTGTCTATCTGTGGGTGACTGTGTGAATGTAAGTATGCAACATATATATATATATATATATATATATATATATATATATATGTATATATTTCTTAGCGTATGATTACATTCCAGGCAGTCTAAGAAAAAAAGTCATATATTGATTCCATTAATTTATATGCTTATATCCGTTGCTGTCTTCATCCATATATTTATCTATCATAGACAATTTCACACTACGACTGACCTCCGTTCATTCTTTTATATCATGGACGCCATGCATATTCACTGCAAATGTTCTGTGTTTTTTTTCTTCAGTGATTCAAAGACTAGGTTCCGGTTATATCTAATCTCAACTTCTTTTGGTCAATAGAATTGTATCAATGTATTACAGAAAAAAAATTAATAAATAAAAGAATCAATTTAAGAGCTATGAACTTTAATCGCAAACGTCTCTTGTGTGTATACATACCTATATGAATATATATATATACACTCACACTTATGTATATATATATATATATATATATATATATATATATATATATATATATATATATATATATATATATATATATATATATATATATATATATATGTATATATATGTGTATCTATATATATATGCGTGTCTATATATATATATATATATATATATAGAGACACACACACACATATATATATATATATATATATATATATATATATATATATATATATATATATATATATATATATATATATATATATATATGTATACATGTATGTATATATAGACTTACTTGATATAGCGCGATTCAATTTTCTCCTTCTCAATCAAGTAGATTACAAGTAGGGAATAAAATATATGTACTTCTTTATAAACTACAGAAACTAAGATATAAATGCAGAAAATTAATGGCTATATGAAAGTTTGAACAAAATCGTGGCCTGGTTATGTTCTATAAAGCCCATGATACAAAGAGGTCTATATTATTCATTAGGTGACCCCCATATTAGCGTAAAGGTGGGGGTGATTTACTATGTGTGAAATCAATAATGAAAAAAAATGTTCAACTGCAAAAAAATTATTTCTTTTAGTCAATAATACCTATTCTGAGTCAAAAAGCGTAACATTGGAAATCTTATATAAAATTTTCAGGGATAATACATAAATAGTTTTTTCTTCTCTTTCTTTTCTTTGAAGGAATGCCAGAAGGGCTGGGTATTTGGATGTTTCATTAAAAGAAACTGAACTTCGATCAATATTCTATAGAGCCTTTTCGTTACACTTTGTAAACAGCTTTCAATACAAAACCGGGATATATCTTCAGAATGTTTTAAGATCCTCAAGTGAAAAGAAGCAGTAGATTGAATTCATTCTAGCTGATTGATATTATACATGTGTATATACGTTCTTGCTGCAGTCAAAGAGACTGTATGATGTTATATCTTAAGCAGACTACAATTCTTTCCTTACTACGATTTCTCCCACCTTATATATATATATATATGTGTGTGTGTGTGTGTGTGTACATTTATATACATATATATATACATATATATGTATATATGTATACAGTATACATATATATATATATGTGTATATATATGTATATATGTATGTTTATACACACACATATATATGCGTTTGTGTATATGTAAGGAATATAACAATGTATATATATATATATATATATATATATATATATATATATATATATATACATATATATATATATATATATATATATATATATATATATATATATATATATATATATATATATATATATATATATATATATATATATATATATATATATATATATATATATATATATACATACACATTTATATATATACGTTTGTATGTATGTCTGTCTATAGTATGTACGTATATGAGAGTGTGCTTATGTGTGTCTGTGTGAGAGACAGAGAGACTGAGTACGCAACTGTATGTCTGTATATTATGCACGTATGTATACGTATCTTTACATCAATATGTATAGTCATATATTGCTTTTTCTTTTCACTGTTTTGTTCAAGCAATTTACAGTTTGACTCCATTTGCTATTTTGACAACTCTCTTTTCTACCATTCAGAAAAAAAAATAAATTGATTATTTATTTTTCATTGTACTTCTTAATGTAGCAATGTAATAAAATTCTACTGTTATATTTTATTGCTAAGAGACATGGGCAAAATATTATACACATCATATTATTCCTTTTTATCGGTTTAGATTTTTGTTCAAACTACAGTGTGGGTTATTTTGAATTCAAATCATTGATACTTGGAATGTACGCGACATTCTCCATTTGGTGATTCAAATTGTGTTCAGTAAGTATTATCAATATGAGTATGACAGAAAAGATGTATAAGTTTGGAGAATGCTAAGTGAATATTGGGCATTTTCATGTTCCGTTGCAGGTAAATAAATCCTCGAAGTAACTGGGAAAAATAAAAATATATACGGGTACATAATCCACAAACATACACACATAAATGTCGACATACATAGATGCTCCATTGAATGGAACTTTGTCCAACTCACAGCCACAACAATACATATACATGTGTGTGTGTGTGTTTGTGTGTGTATTTACGCGTATGTGTGCGTCCGGGTATATGCACATGTATATATATACATATATATGTGTGTGTATATATATATATATATATATGGGAGAATATACAAAAAATAACAACAGACGAGGACAGGTGGTGTAAATAACAAAAGTATATATTAGTATGACGCTCGGGAATACGGAAAGTCTTTGACGTTTCGAGCTACGCTCTTCAACAGAAAGAATACGGAGACAAGGAGAAAAACACGGAGAAAAAAAATTGAATAGTGTTCAGTCAACGGTCAAATATATATGTATGTGTGAGTGTGTCTATATATATAGATATATGTGTATATATATGTATATACATATCTATCTATCTATCTATATATATATATATATATATATATATATATATATATATATATATATATATATATATATATATATATATATATATATATATATACATATGTACATATATGTACATGTACACACACGTGTATATATATATATATATATATGTATAATTCCAAGATAGTTAGATGTTTTGAATCCAACCAACTTAGAGATATTATCTATCCAATATACCGCTGGTAGTATACTACCCAATTATTAATACACAAGTATTTTTTTTTTATTTCATATATATTCAGTATTTCATTACCGAGTGTAATAGATGGGTGAGGTAACAAGTTATTTTACTCTTAATTTATACACCAGTAAAAAAAATGGAGGGGATCAAGAGGTGTTATTCATCAACTTTTAGACATTATATTATGTTTATTTATTTATTTTTTAAGACAATTATAACAATATACATACATGTATAACATATGCTTTACATGTATAATACAATATATAAAAATACCAGTAATTATTAAAATATATAACGTAGATCATACAAGTTAGGACGTATAAGTACGTTCTATGCTATACGTTATATATTTTGATAATTACTGGTATTTTTGCATTTTATATATTATATATATAAAGAATGATATATTATACATGTATGTATATGTTATGTCTCAAGCTACTGCTATCTAGTACCTTCGGATGATCTCCACTCAACCGCTACACGGGCGTAGACACAACAGTATATTGTAATAATTCTCTCTTTAAAAAATAAATAAACATGATATAATGTCTAAAATTTAATGAATACCACCCTTGATCCCCTCCATTTTCTATTTATTGGTATATATATATATATATATATATATACATGCATACATATATATACACATGTGTGTGCATGTGTATATGTGTGTGATTGTGCGTGTGTGTGTGCACCCACGTGAGGGCATGTGTATTGTTCGCATTATATTTCAATAACTTTGAGGTTAAGAATGAAATATGTGTATAAACGTGTGCGCGCGCGCGTGTTTGCATCTGTATTATGTAGACCTATTGCGTAGTGCTTTGTGGTATCCGGCTCACTTCTATAAGGTTATGACCTTGGTTCCCGGCCTCAGGTGGCATAAATAAGTAGCACCTATATTTCAAAAGACGAGTGTTGTCACTTTTTGCGTCATTCTGCATCTCCATGGAAAGTACGTTAAACGTATGCGCGTCTTTGGAGTGCTCCGTTACTTGTACGTTACTTTCACGAGTACACTATCCTGTTGAACGGATGAAGTGCAACCATCGTTGTATATATATATATATATATATATATTTATTGTTGTACATAGGGATGGTCATATTGCCAGTTTAGCCAATAAAAACACACGCACTGTATATTTGGTGTTAATTTGTTTCAGCTTTATATTACATTAATCTTAATCTTATTTCGGCCAGAGTCTTTTCGTCACACTTCTGTGACCTCATCAGTGGTCCTTTGTTTCCTTCTTTCTTATGTGTGTCTCACCTTGCTAACTATCAGCCATTTTGTATTTCGTATTCCTATTGTATGTGTCTACGCATGCGTGTCCTTCAACGTGTCTATGTTTTTTGTAAGTGCATGTGTGTAAATGGGGAGCGTCTGTATCATCTATATTCTCTGTTAATACGTGTTCGTTTGTATTTGTTTTTATTTATTTATTTGTTCATGTGTGTGTGTGTGTTTTTTTTTGTTTTTGTTTTTTTTTGTTTTTTTATCTACTGTTTTTTTGTGTTTAATTAAATTTTGTTAACGTATGCAGTATTTAATTACATTTGTTTATCTATGTATTGTATTATACTTTGTTCATATTATTATTGGTTTATGGGTAACATGTTGTCACATGCTGTGGTGTGTGGTTTGTTAGTGGTGTGTGTTAGTGTTCCATTCTAGTTTCCTATTCAGGCTAGGTTTCTCTTCTATTGTGTGTGTAGCTTCAGTAATTTGTCTAAGTG
>NC_142928.1:46929102-46949102 GCF_046866305.1 Octopus bimaculoides
CCGCTATATTTATATATACATATATATATATATATATATATATATATATATATATATATATATATATATATATATATATATATATATATACATATATATATATATATATAATCAAGATACTGGAAGAATAATGTAACAGGCGACAACATCCGGAGAGTAAGACGATACAAAAACAAAAGGACATGAAAAACAATGGCGTGTCATTCGGAGCTTTGGCAAACAGGACACAGTCGTGTGTCGATAAGCCAGCTGGAGGAGATGTCCTCCTGGGGCTAAAAGCAACAGTAACATCCACCCCTAGGGGTCAGCCACACTTAAGTGGCAATATACTACACTTTATCGTGCAGTTACTGTTAATACTTCATTTAGAGAATTAACATTGCTTGTTTTCACCTTTTCAATATCAGTGAAGAATTTCACTGGAAAAGAAGATATAAGTTTGCCAGGTTTTTTGTCTCTCTCACCAAGGTCATCAGCTGTCGAACGCCGACGAAGGGAAATAACCCTGAAATCCGGATACGTTCGTGCTGCAGACCGAGGTGAGAGGGATAACTTCCCTTGGCAAACAGGACACAGTCGTGTGTCGATAAGCCAGCTGGAGGAGATGTCCTCCTGGGGCTAAAAGCAACAGTAACATCCACCCCTAGGGGTCAGCCACACTTAAGTGGCAATATACTACACTTTATATATATATATATATATATATATATATATATATATATATATATATATATATATATATATATATATATATATATATATATATGTATATATATATATATATATACGTATATATATATATATGTACACATATATGTATAAATGTGTGTGCATATGTGCGTTTATGCGTGTGTTTGTGTGTGTGTGTGTGTTTGCGCGCGTGTATCTACATACATATTTACGTGCGGCTGTGTGGTTAGAGTCTTTCATATGCATCTGTGGTTCACTGTTCAATCCCACTGCATGACAGATTAAGAGAATCTCTTCTACCAAAGCCTCTTAAGTGGATTTATTTGTTGGAAACTGAATGAAAAACGTCGTGAATATTTATACACACATGCATACACGCTCGCACGCACACACGCAGAAACACACTTGTCCTAATATATATGTGTGTGTGTCTGTGTGTGTGTCCGTGTGTGTGTGTGTGTGTGCCGACAGATAGCGAGACAGAGACAGGTAGAGAAGGGAGGGAGAGAAATAGAAGGATGAGAATGTGTGTTTGCGTGGATTAACGTATTAACATATATGAGTTTAGAATGAATGATATGATAACTATATACGAGCCGTCCTTCTATGTCATCTAGGAAATGTAATCAGATTTGCTTGAATATATCTTGTTTCCAACACCTGAAATTGTTGTCACCTCTGCACCCTAAATAGGTTATACATTTATATCATCCATTTTGATTATAATCTGTATTTTAGCGTCTACACATATATTTCACTGCTTTATGTCTAAGTCTGTAACTAAATTTGATTTTGCGTAATAGCGATTAAATATACTCAGATTATAATGTTTGTGTGTACGTGTGTGTGTGAGTGTGAGGAGAGCAATGGCTCTGGTTGTACAGAACACGCCCAAGGCACCCAAGTAATAGTAATTCTAATCTGTAAAGACATAAAGACATGGTTGAAGTTAGTTGTAACCGGCATTACTCTCTCGTACATAATTGGTATTTGCTAGGAATTGATAAAATGCAGTTATCACAGGCCAACGTATAGGAATGAACAGAATTACAATCTAACACACTATGAGCAATTTTGAGCTACGTGCATATAATTAAAGGCGTGTAAGTATGTGTGCATATGCATATGAATTTATATATATACATATATATATATATATATATATATATATATGTGTGTGTGTGTGTGTGTGTGTGTGTGTGTGTGTGTGTGTGTGTGTGTGTGTGTGTGTGTGTGAATATATATATATATACATATATATATATATATATATATATATATATATATATATATATATATATATATATATATATATATATATATATGTATATATATATATTTTATTTATATACAAACACATATATATATACATACATATATAAGTGTATACACGCATATACATATGTGTTTGTATGCATATGGAGTGAGAGAGTGTGTTTGAAAGAAATATTTCTTTGTCACAAAATATGTGCGCGTGTATGTCCGTGCATGCGTGCGTATATGTTTTAGCGTGGGTGTGCTGACAATTTTTGACCATTTGTAACCTCAGACTATAAAATTTCCAATCGCTGTAGTAGAATTGAAATACACTTTGTCAAATTGAACTTAACTAAATTCATTATAACAGTACTAAATTAGATTTCCCATACGTATATTTTCATTCGCTACAGTGTCTTTAAGAATCCTTTTGAAATAAGGACTACTTCAAAATTCAAAGTCTGGAATATTTCGTCATGCATACATATATAGATTTAATTAAAAGATTAAATGTGGTACTTAAAATGTTTCTGGCACCAGAATTTGGTAGGGTAAAATCCAAAAACAAAATCAAGAGATTTGGTGAATTAAATTTGAAGAAAAGCAACAAAAATGTATTAGGTTATAGCAGTACGTACGTTTCGTACAAGCTTCATTTATTTGTGTAGTCAGAACACCACATAAGATGTGCAATGAAAATGGACTCCTCAGCTGCATAATGGAAGTTCATTTCAGAAAGCCATTTTGTAAATGTGTGCAAATACATGAGCAGGAGATGAAGAGAATACCATTTTGACTGGGCGGTTAATCAACAGTCTAGTGAACCAAACAGGAATTAAATTCCTGTTTGGTTCACTAGAGTGTTGATTAACAGCGAAGTCAAGATGAGACTTTAAAGTGGCGAGTGACTTCATATCTGTATTTTCATAATATTTCCAGGCTGAATCAGAATGCCGTCTGCGAAAAAAAAAAAAAAAAGTATTTTCAGTTACGCTATTCTCTAGTAAACATAGTTGCTAATGTGCTTTGCATTCTCTTTCAAATGCATGAGAGTGGTCATTACTGGAACGTCTTCCGATTTTAGTCAGCACAAATATGACTGACTTGAGGCTTCACGGCAAGAACAATCATTGCGCGTACATGGAATACATTATTGTTTAACCCGTTATCCTCTTAATTTTCGTCAGCAGACCGGATGGTATATTTTGTTTTAAGTATATTGTTTGTTTACTTCGTTAAATACATTGATCTCTCATTATGTAAAAATACTCATTAATTTACATCACATATTATTTTCTATGGCCTTTTGCCACATGTGGCGATGCATCCATCCATCCATCCAGCTAGCTATCCATCCATACACAAGCACATGCATACACACACATACACACACACACACACACACACACACACACGCATACATACATGCATACATACATACATGCATACATACATACATGCATACATACAAACATACATACATACATGCATACATACAACTAAGAGAAATCTATAATGAACAAAGTAACGAAAATACTAAAAGAAAGCTACCTAGATGGAAAACAAACTTGAAGAAATCATGACTAACATGCGCCACCATATTGGATGGTCAACTACAATAATAAAATCTGAGGAGAAAAATGAGTTTACACCTCACCAACTCTACCATAGACAAAAATTAGTGAAACTTTATGCCAACTCTTCACCTGGAGCTGTTGAGGGAAAAACTAATCACTTTAGGAGATGAACTCAGGACGATGAGCGAGAATCTCCGCTATCGCAAGCGAATTTTTGAGCATGCCAGTATGAATCGCAAGTTTGCTTCCAACCCACAAGCATTATACAATGATAAGGAAGGAAAATATTACCATTAAGAAAGCTCCTTCCTAAGAAGATCTGCAATTATTCTGGTCAAAATTTTGAAGCGAAAAGAGGGATTTCAACCTGAATGTATCTTCGTTAAATAAAATTGAGAGAGAATACTCTACCAACACTAACTGTAAACCGTACAAAATCGATGCACAAACCGTTGTTATAACAGTAGGTAAACTGCAAATCGGGAAGGCACCTGGAAGGGACCTAATAGTTGGGTATTGGTACAAGAAGCTGACATTTTATAGAAACCAATTGATATGTTTGTTCAAAAGTAGCATGCAAGGTCATACTGATATCACACATTGGGGGTGTGGAGGAGGAGGAGGAAGTGGAAGAAGTGGTGGAGAAGGAGGAGGAGGAGGGAATTTGAGAGTGAGTGAGAGAACACATAGGCGGCCGATGCATTATACTCTCACTCATGTGCTTAATGGAAGTGAGAGGTGAAGAGGAAAAAAGAAATGTGGAAAACACGAAGAGGGGGAATTACATAGTTGAAAAAAGTTTGTTGAAGAAACAAAGGAAGTGAAAAATATAAACGTGCTCAGCAGATGGAAACTTTAAAATCATAAAATATTTCATTTTAAATGGAGGTAAAATAACTTAGCAAAACAAGAATAAACATGTAAACCGTTTCTCTTTCTTTCTGTGGAATTTCTAAGGGTCCTACACGTACCTTATATTTGTAAAATGGTATTTGCATATATTTCCCTACCATGATAAAACAGAATATATATTAAGATTAAAATTACTTAGTGTACACGCACCCTGCTCGTCTCTCTCTCTCTCTCTCTCTCTCTCTCTCTCTCTATCTCTCTCTCTCTCTCTCTCTCTCTCTCTTCCCTTCTCTCTAAATCTCTCACTTTCACTCCGTACCAACCCATCTATCTATCTCGCTCTCTTTTCCTCTATCTCTTTATCAGTCTTTCCTGCGCGCCATCTTCAACTTTTTTACATTGATTTCTAATGTAGTCAACAACAGACTTCAAATTTTGGAAGTGATGCTAATCGAGTATACAGACATCGATACTTGGCTGATATTTATATTTTGATATTATATATCATCGTCATCATTGTCGTCGTCGTAATCGTTATCGGCACTACCACCACCACCACCACCACCATCATCATCATCATCTAAGCATCTATGTAACCAGCCCAGCTGTCTTTTCAACTTAGAACGTAACTAAAGAGAATAAGTTATAAACTGCTTATGCTTAACTTTGTATCAGCGCTTAGGGAGCAGATTGATGATCAAAACATTTCCTATTATGATCGTGCCATCCTTTTAGGCATTACTAATTCTGTATTACCTTTCGTCTCGTATCTTTTAAAGAATATGCAGTGGGTCCTGGGGGAGATTTACATGCTAATTCTAACACACAAACCGACCACACATATCCTCCTTCGGTGACATGAATGAAAGTCTTGCAAATGGGCGCAGGTGTAGCTCGAATTTAAGAAGTTGACATCCAAACCACATGGAATTCGGCTCCGTTCCACCGCATGGTACCTTGGCCAAGTGTCTTCTACGTAGCCTCGGGGAACTCCAACCTTTGTGTGTGGGATCAGTAGACGGAAACTGAAACCCGTCATACGTGTGTTTGTGTGTGTGGTGGAGTTGTTTGGGGTGTAGTTTGGCTGCGTACCCGTCACTTAGCGGTTCTCCAAAAAGCGACCGATAGATAAAGTATCAGGCTTAAAAAAATAAACTGGGGTCGGCTTATTCCTCTAAACTTTTCAAAGTGATGCTCCATCATGTCTACAGTTTAATGACTGAAACAAGTAAACGGTAATAACAGAAAAGATATGTCCATGTTTCGCGTTATATTCATGTGGCACAAGATCTCCAATGTGGAATGTGGGATACAGAATTTTAAAGGGCTTGGAATTTAATTAATACCAATTACGTCCACTAGAATATAAAAGATTTTATTGAACGGCACGACGAGATTTATATTCCGAAATTAATACAAAATAACTAAATACCGCATTTTTATTTATTTATTTTTTTTTACCCGGCACTCATTCGATTTTGTGAACCACACTATCTTTTGATATTACAATATTAAAAATAAAATATTTCACTAGAGACATTCTGTTAGTGATGAAATTGGAACCGGTTGTAATTAGAAAATAATAATATAAACATTGACACTTTTTTAGTTCTTTTAATTTAAAAAAAAAATATTTTCAATGTTTATATAATAAAATTAATAAACGAAGTGAATTGGATTTGGTTCATATATCCTTTTGGAAGAACATACTGTGTCACCCCAAAATTACATTTCTACGACTTAAAACTCTATTACAACTGGACAAGGCCAGCAATGTGGGAGTAGAAAGTTAGTCAATATAATTAACTGCAATAGCTATTTGGTATTTTAATTTTATCGACACGGAGAAGTTGAAAGTCAAAGACAACCTCGAAGAGATTTGAACTCAGAGAAATAAGACCAAAGATAAACAGTGCAATGTAATTTTGCACGTGTGCTAACAAAGGGAAAACAAAGGGAAAACAAAGGAAGAAGTACAAAAAGGACATGAAGAAGAATTACTCAGGAAGGGACTACACAATCAATTCCATATAGACACAATAGAAGTTGCTGGAAAAAATAAATGGGAGTGACTGATGAAAGGTACCATAAAAAAAGATGGCAGCACAGTACCAATATCTGGCCACGAACTAGAGGGTCAACCTGAGGAATGAGCAAGCGCTTCCGCTGTGCCGCATCTGCAATAGAATGGATGAAAACCATTGGCCATATCACGAACGAATGCACTAACTTGCCTAAAGCCACTACAAGTTGTGGCCCACACGACCAGGTAGCGAAAGTGCTACATAAGAAACTCTCCAAAAAGTAGGGGCCAATGAGAGCAAGACGGGGTATGAGAACAAATCACAGATAGTGGAAGAGTCGAAAACAAGCAAAATCCTCTGGGATTTCCCGATTCAAACAGATCAAGTGCTGGAGCATAACAGACCGGGCCTACTTGTGGTGGACAAGGTGCACGACATATGCTATATAATTGTTGTTTCACACCCCTTTGACCCACAAATAGTAAAGAAGGAAGGCGAAAAGACGGATATAAACCTCTTAAGTACGAAATAACCCGGCTATCGAAAATGAAGAAGGTAAAGACAGTGCCAATTATTGTTGGGTCCTTGGGAATACTATCGGAAGTCATCAAGAGGAATATAAAGAAAATTGCAATAGAGTACCCTGTTGAACTGTTACAAAAGGCTTGCCTCCTTGGCACGGCCAGAATAATCATGACAGTATTAGATAGCTGAAAAGAACGAATGCCATAGTACCGTAGGCTGCAGGTAGTAAGCCCGCTGCCAAACAAGACTCCAGGCGCTCCAACAAAACCTGTGATGAAGTGAAAATGATTATAATTATAATAATCCTTCTACTATAGACACAAGGTTTGAAATTTGTGGGTAGGTGTAAGTAGAGTACATCGACCTCCAATATTTCACTGGTACTTTCTTTATTGACCCCGAAAGGATGAAAGGCAAAGTCGAATGAATGAATGAATGAATGAATGAATGAATGAATGAATGAATGAGTGAATGAATGAATGAATGAATGAATGAATGAATGTGCGTGTACTAATGAAGAATGGTTGGAAAAGACATCTTTTCTGTAACAATCAGCACTTATCCGAGGTAATAATCAAAAGAGGTATCTTCCAGGGAGATTGTTGTTTACCATTACTATTTGTTATAGCTTTGAGCTCAAAGTGAAAGCCCACTGTGAGCTGAGGAAGAATGGACTTCGTCTCAATTACCTTCTCTTCATGGATGAGTCAAAACTGTTTACGAAAATAGAAACTGAAATGGAGAGGCTGGGTGGGAGTGGACAGATATGCAGGAAAGGCATAGGAATGGAATCAGGATCTCATAATGAAGGGAACCCACTCTGAAGCAAGAGAATTGAGTAGAGTGCCAAAACGGAAAGTGAATAGAAGAACCGTATGTGATCCTGGAGCTCGACGACAGCTTGAACAAAGAAATAAAAGACCAAATCACTGCTGCATGTTTGAAGCCACTCTTCTCTTGAAGTCTAAATTCAATGCAAGGGACCTTATGACTGATATCAATGTATTGGCTGTTGCTGTGGTTTTCAGTAGTAGTGCATCTATTTTCAAATGGACACGAGCGGATATCAAGGATCTCGATAGCCGGACCCGAAACACGAAAGACAATGCATGGTGCCTGCTATCCTGAGGCTAATATTCACAAGCTATACACGATGAGGCGCAAGGCTGGGTGCGGCCTGATAAGCGTACGAGAGTGCATCGACAGTGAGAAAGGAAATTGGACAGAGTATTTCTTAAACAGCGAACAAGACCTGCTACAGTAAGCTGTTAATGCAGAAGGATTTACCAGCAATGCAGTTGAGAGAACTAATGAATTCCGACCAGAAACGAGAGAGAAAAAACACTACTCCACATGAGATTATATGGTCACTTTCACCACGTAATTAACAACTTAGAGGCCTAGAAGCATCATGGAATAATAAATCATCAAATATGACCTTAAAATCTCATTGAAAGCCTGATCATAGCTGCCGAGAAACAGGCATTGAATACCAGCTCAGTGAAATGAAATATATATACAAATGAAAAAAAGATATATACCACACATTTTACACAGATTCTTTGCTCACAAGAGTAAGGATGCACCAGGATTTTGCCTTTCATGCAGATGAGGTGTTACAGCGAAGGCTGGATATATTAACCTTTAAGAGGGACCAGCAAGAGTACGAAATAAATGACGTAGCAGTACCAGAGGATCAATATTGTTGATGCTCTTCCTATGGTTGATCAGTTGATCAAAACTACTGATGTCACAAATTGCAAATTACTTCATTTTCTTGATTTTTTCTATTAGACACATACCTTTTTTCTTTTTTTTTTTTTTTTTACTTGTCAAAGCAGAAAGAGTTCGAATAAGTGATATTCTAGCAGTTTATACAAGCCCGTTTTCCGAACGATAGAAGATTTTGAAGGACAAAATTGTTGAAAGATTTCGTATAAGTTCTTTCAATATTGTCAGCCGTTTTTTGTAGCTTGTTGGCTTATGTTCACGAACATTCAGCGGATATGAAGATGGATTTGGATACAATCTACCTTTTATTAGATTTACAATGAATGGGTATATTTTCTGTGATGTTATTATTTCCCTTATATAGTTAAGGGAAAACACTCCCCTTACCTATATAAGAACTAAACTGTTTATATTATATGTACTTAGAATTTGGAGAGCTGGCAGAACCATCACCGCACCAAACAAAATGCTCAGCGGCATTTCGCTCGTCTTTTCGTTCTTAGTTCAAATTCCACCAATGTCGACTTTGCATTTCAACAATTTGAAGTGCTGTAATGAAATATCACCCTCCCTTAAAATTTCAGGCCTATAGTAGAAAGGATTCTTTGTATTGATAAATAATTTTAAAAAGGAAATACTTAGCTATTTATCCTTATGTATAGACTGCTCGGTATTAAACCATACTATGATCCACTTCTTTCTTTTCATTCACTGAGTTTAATATAGAGTAGATTGTTAATGACGATGCTCTAAGCGAGATGGCTACCATATCCATGTCGAAGCAAATACCAGAGATACTCGTATTCATTCCGACAGTTCGTTGCATTTTTATGGATAGATATAGTCTTCTTTTTCGATTTTCTTATGGAGAAATATTTGCCTGTCTTTAGATCTATTCTTAAGTCTATAAAATTGGCTAGCGTTCAGTTACTGTTAAGATACCCATTATAAATAAATATATATGTATATACAAGCGTGTCTCTGTATGTATCTATGCATATGTGTGTGTATGTGTATGCGTGTGTCGATGTGTGGTTGTATGTGAGAATAATTGTTATACACACAGTATTTTTCTCAGTATGTCTGCCCCTCTCTTCCTCTCTCTATTTTTTTTTTGTATTTCTCTCTTTGTTTCTCAATATGTGTGTGTGGGAGGTACGCATATATGTACGCATACATATATACATGTGTGTGTATGTATGTGTATATATATATATATGTATATATATATATATATATATATATATATATATATATATATATACATACATATGTTCGTAGGTATGTATGCATATATATGTATGTATGTATGTATGTATGTAATTTGTGTAGGTATATGTATATATTTACTGTTTCATTTCAGTTATTTTCACACAAGGGAATTGATGCAAATGATGTATCTTATTATTATTCATTGAAGTAATGTCCTTTAAAATAACAATTTCTTTAGTGTAATGCGCCACGAATATGTTGAAACACTCGTTACAAGAAAGATAAAGAAATATGATTGTAATTATGGAAGGTTTTTCTAGGTTTTTGTATTTTCTTTCTGTTTTTCTTTTCTTTATCTTTTCTTTTCTTCGTTTGCTCTATCATTTAACATATATGGTAGACAAAGTTATCTTTAGCTATTGAAATGTTCGTTTATGCAGCTTGAAATCTATATTTTCATTACATTATCTTTTTTCCATTTTTGTGGGCCTTCATATCTATTTCCTTGGTGATTTTCTGAATAAGACATTTTTCTTTGTACTTGAATATACAACGTAATATTTTTAAAGCATTTCGAAATTAAAATGATATTTCAATTATTTGGTATTGCAACCACTTTGACTTTTTTTGTTTTGATAATAAGTATTATATGATAGATGTTGGACATTGACACTCAACGTAACATGTTTCAACTTCAACTTAAGGGTATTAAACTAAGAAATCACTCGTGAAAAATACCGCATTCCTGCGATTTACATCACAGAGGAATTCTAAGTAGATTTCCTAATGGATAGGGGCGAATAAAATATATTTCATTCAAGCGCGCAAATTGTTAATGCAAGCATATGTATATGCACATAGGCGCTCACATACACGCATACACACAGCACTGATGCCATAAGAATTCAAACACTTTAAGAAAACTTGAAATTTTTTTTAGAGCGATTTGTCTCGAAGCATATAAGTCTATAAACACTCTGTATTATGTTCACAAGGCCTGGGATATTAAGGAAGGGAGCTAGTCGATCATATCAACCACCAGTACTCGACTTCATCGAACCTTACAGAGATAAAATCAAAGTTGGTCCCGGCAAAATGCCGCTTATCCTTTCCATCGGTGTGTTAACGGAAGACAAAGTGGAGGTAACCGGATAGTTGTTCTATGTAGGAAACAAAAGGGTTACTTCTTTATTTGCAATGCGTACATTGCAAATTTTCTCTGGACGTTAATGTGTAACATATGAAGGTCAACACAGATTAGAATTGCTCTGTACCGGATACAGGAGCACTCCGTCGGTTACGACGACGAGGGTCCCAGCTGATACGATCAACAGAACAGCTTGCTTCTGAAATTAAATCACAAGTGGCTGAGCAATCCACAGACACTGTACCTCTAATGTTGTTCTCAGGAAGATTCAGCGTGACACCGAGTGTGACAAAGTCGGATCTTTGAAATAGAGGTACTGCTCATTTTTGCCAACTGAGTGGACTGGAGCAACGTGAAATAAAGTGTCTTGATCAAGGACACAACGCGTCTCCGGAAATTGAACTCGCGACCTTACAGTCGTGAGTCGAATGCGCTAACCAGTAAGCCACGCGACTTCACTCCGGATAGATAATCACGTACTGATCGAATGAACATGCTTCCAAATATGCCTTTAGCTGTTATCGTTTATTTGCTTCTGTTACAAGGACGCCACACTGACCTCATTACTTGAATAAATTGACCCCAGCACTTATGTTCAAAATATGGAACTTATTCTATCGGTCTCTTTTTGCTGAACGCCTAACTTAACAGTAGGGCGGGGAACTGAGTCAAAGACACACGCACGCATGCACACACAGGTGCACACACACAAACACGCACATACCCACATACAAACATTCACACACACACATACACTCAAATATATATAAAGAATGATGGAAATGAATAAATCTGCTTCGGTTTCATATACGAATTATATATAGATGTATACCTGTAAATAGAAAGAAATCAAAGACTGAAAATGTAAAGTATAAATATACATATACATACATATATGTATAGGCATGTATTCATGTATACTATGGTACTAAATTAGCACCTACTTCACTAAACATAGAAGTTAGAATACTTCTTAGCTACAGCAGTTTAGCAGTATTTTGACTTCTAGTTTTAGCGAAGCAGGTCTTTATATAGTACCCTAGTATATAAAAATATAGGTATATATCCTATATACAATTATTAATTTTGCCTATACAGCGTTTACGCTTGCGTCCACTGACCTTATTTTTTTTTAGGAATAATATATATATATATATATATATATATATATATATATATATATATATATATATATATATATATATATATATATATATATATATATATATATATGTATGTATGTATGTATATATATATGTATATATGTATGTAAGCTTGTGTGTATGTATATATGTATTAGCAGAGCAAACTTACTACTAAAACACAGAAGATTAAGGGGGAAAGGTGTAGTGTTAGAAGTTCGACAGCTGTTTCTGAGTGCTCGGAGTTAATTCATTATGTTGGCAGATGTAGTTCACTAGGATAAGTAACTAGTAATGGAAACCAATAGACATTGCATAGATCTGGCCTCCATTTTCAGGGAGAAGAGATACAATCTGTACCATTCTATTTTCCACACACGCACCAAATGGCTTTCACACTTTACGTCACACATTCACAAATTCACGCACAATGCATTGGCTGGTCCTGTGTTATACTAGAAATACTTGCCTAAACTACTATACCGTGAGACTACGCCTGAAACTACGTGGTGGTAAAGCGTACTTATTAACCAGTATAGCCAGGCTTGCACGTCTCGTACAAAGCTTTCTTTTCTATCTCTTAGACGAAATACATTCCAAACGTGTTTCATTAGTGTGTTCAAGATCTTGCCAAACTCTTGATATTAATGTCACACCTTTAAAAATTATACTTTTTCAATTCATATCAAATACATTTTGGTTTCAATTAAATATATCGTGTATAAGAAGTCACGTTCATAATCATGATTACAAAATTTAATAGGTTTGTTATATGTTTACAGGTTCGTCGCAAGAGACTGAACGCTCCCTCCAAAAGTTTGAACACCTGTAGTCTACCCTGTCAGGTAAATTGATTTCTCTTAATATATTTAACTTCGTAAAATATGAGTTTGATAGTACATGGATTTCATGAGATATCATTCAACCACGTACGCCAATATGTATGCGTGCGCGCGTCTGCATGATCTTATACAAAATCACGCTTAAAATATTTTCAAAAATGGATGCATGGCTAACACGCTAGCTGTGCAACCACTCGGTTTCGAGTAAAGTCTTCAATGCGCAGAAAATAGTGGGAAGTTTCTTCCTCTATAGTCCCGGTCCTACAAAGGTTTACAGTGAATTTGGCAGATCTATCTATCTATCTATCTATCTATCTATCTATCTATCTATCTAACTCTCTCTCTCTGTCTCTCTGTCTCTCTCTCTCTCTCTCTCTCTCTATATATATATATATATATATATATATATATATATATATATATATGGCTGTGCAGGGTCGCAGTCGTATACCATTTTTCTTAAAAATCGTTTAACTTAGCGTTAATAGACTTTAATAACAGAATTATGAAAAAAGACGAATGCTGTTTTCTTTCACATGAAACATTTTTTCATTGGCTGTTGTTACGCTTCTTATTTTCATTATAAACCAAATAATTAAACATATATTTTACTAAGGATCGTGAGTAGTAGCAGAAAAAGAAAACTACATCACGTATAAATTTGGCATTTAATCTCCTTCAAAGTAGTCCCCTTCGAATATCACACAAGTGGCCTCAATCTGCGTACTTTAGCTTTGTTACCATGGCAACAGTCCGTATACTTCAGACCCCCCTACCCCGCCGTTACACATCTCCCATTTCCCCTCACCTACCACCCTTCCGGCGACTTCAGTCCCACCCCTCCACTTCGCACATCTTCCCTAACCGACCCCTCCCCTACTTCAAGCGAGCCCATAATCTACGTGATCTGGTCCACAGTTTCCTCCCTAACCTAACCTCCATACTCGGCTCATTCCCCTGCTCCTGCCCACCCTACCGCACTTACCCTTATCTCTCCAGCACCACCAACCTCACAGGTACCCATCATCTACACTTTCATATCACTGACTACTTCACCTGCATTTCTTGCAACGTCATCTATTGCATCTCCTTCTCACACTGTCCTTCTCTATACATCGGTCAAACGAGACACCGCTTGGCTGACCGGTTCGCGGAACACCTCTGAGATATCAGACTCACCAACGACACTCCGGTCTCGCACCCATTCCATCCTACCCCATCCCAAAGATTCTACTCTTACATACCACACCCGCACCCTCACACCCCACCCTACTCCTCCCTCACCCCAACCACACCCCACTCTTGCTTCCCCCACGCTCGCCTACCCCATACCCCAGTACCACGCACCATCACATCACACACCACCATACCACATCACCCCACACCCCACCACCCCACTACCCCACACACACTAGCACTGACCCGTTCCCAGCATCCACACCCTCATCCATACATCTACACAAGCACACACGCACACGTCAATGTCACCAGCCCTTATTCACACGCACATACACGCTCTCACATGCACACTCACGCGTACCTTCGTTTTGGGATCACCACAACTTATTTTCCTTCTTCCTAGGTCTCCTGTTTGACCACCTTTGTCCGGCATTCACCATGATTGATCACTAGCCACTAAACCTTTCTCTACTTTCTCTCTCTGCTTCTTTCTGCGTTCCTTTCTGTTGTTGAAGAGCGTAGGCTCGAATCGTAATAGACTTTCTCACTTCCCGAGTGTTAAACTGTTTCTCTTCTCTATGCCAACTCATTATATCAGGTGTATTGTGCTTGCATTTTATTTAGGTTTTCTCTGGGACATCCCACCAGTATTCTTTTTAATTATGAGTGGCTCCTACCATACTGTGGGCTCTTATTTCTATGTCCTCTGGGTTTTCCTTCCCACATATTTCATTATACAGTGTCCTAACTATGAAGTCATGCTTTATCGGTAGATAATACCGCATTGACATTTTCGGACAACCGCTTATGATAAGGGTGATATCTTCAGTTTTAACTCCACAGAGTCTGCATCCTCGTTGTCCTGCTATTCCTGCATCTCTATCCCTATCGTGCATCAGGTATTTGGTTGATATTTCCTGTTCTTGGATTGCAAACGCTAACTCTACTAAAAGGGAGGCAATAATCCGGTTACTGGTCCATGTGACTGCTTTGATGATCAATGTTGCTATCATTGTGGCACTTTCTACTAACATATGCATGCATAGTCTTCTGCTCATATAGGTACACCCTTTCGTGCGACTGTTTCCGGCATGTATTTTTGGTTATCAGACAAAGAATGTTGCTCAAGGAGCTGCCTTCCAAGTTTTATAATATTATCAACCTCATATATGCAAACTTGGTTAAGGGATTCACTTCGAGACTTCATGGTTAAAAATGTTGCCGAAGGGATATGATACGACATTCAAAGGCGTTATGGATCAACGTCAAGCCCCTGCCGCCTTGTTTTCGTTTTTAAAAAATTAATTGTTTTCGTGTGGAAATTATGTGTGCTTGTTAGGATTTTTTCGGTTTTCACATCAACGGCTCGGATCTCATCAAGCGTTCAATCGAGCAGCCCAAATGTTGGTATGAGTACTGGCACTGTATACACGTTATAGGTCCAAATTTTATATTTCCGGCTGTAATATTCTTTAGTGACGCGTGTTTTGTTGCAAATGCTATTATAAGATATGTTTTCAACCACCCCTAGATAACTGTAACATTCCTCGTCAGATATAAGGGAAACAGTCAAATCATTTATGGAGATGTTACTAGTCTGATTAACAGTTTTCTCCCTTTCACTACCATATAACGACATTTATCCTGACTAAGCTCTAGCCTTGCATCCTTTGAGAATGTTGTAACTAGGTCAAGGCTCTTTTTCAACTAGTGCATACGCTTTGCATAAAATTTCAAGTCATCCACAAAGAAACAGTGTGTAATTTTGGTATATCTGTTTCCATGTAAACCAGTGAGATAGCGTTCAGACTTCCTTAACACGAATGACAAAGGGTTTACGGAAAGGATAAACAACATCACAGAGGCTGTAACCTTAGAATATGCCTCTGCGATACTGTATTCTATCAGTTATAATACAATCGCTCTTTGTGATTAATTTCAAGATGGGTTGCCCACGATGAGGTTATGTCAGCTATGGCTTTGAATAATCTCACTGGAACTTAGAAAGTTGAAGGGCTTCTAGCATCCATGAGTGTGGAAAATAGTCAAAAGCTTTCTTGTAGTCTGTCCACATTGAAACTAGGTTTCTCCTATGCTCTCGCACCTCTGACATCACAGTTTTGTTGCTTAATAATTGTACGGTACATCCCCAGTCTCCCTTCTGCTCAGCTATTTGGTCTGCTATGATGTTATTGGTTTCTCAATGGTCATGGTGGAAGAAGTTAAAGCATGCTCTATATATCTTATACATTAAGTCATGGCATGCAATTGGCCGGTATTTGTTCGGCATGTTGGTAGTTCTGCATTTGGAAATTAATTTTAATTCTGTCAGAGCTAACCAGTGGGGTATGCTACTCTGGGGTAAGCTCCTATTGAGAGCTTCCTGGTACAGATTGATAAGATATGGTCGGTTGAAGGTTAGCTTCTTGTACAAATATGTAGTCTTGGATATCCAATCTTGAATATCCAACATGTATGTATGAATGTATGTATGTATGTATGTATGTATGCATGCATGTATGTATGTATATATGGACATTACTGTTTCGAGTCTTTGGACTGATAAGGCCGGTTATGAGGTTACCGTGGCTTAAAAGTGACCGAAATAGAAACGTTCCTCTTGATCGTGACACCAGTCAGTTGCAGGATTAATTAGTTGCATATGGGCAGATGGAGAAAAGTGAAATGTTCTTCACTCGCACCACCCGGTCCAGTAATCGAAATGCCGATTGCAATGTATTTGTTTGTGTGCTTGGGTGTACATATGTATGTATATATGTAGGTATATTTAAAAGGGGAGGGACATAGAACAACCAGCACGCGAAAAGAGGGAGTAAAAGAGAAAGAAACCGCGATGCTTAAAAAGCAGATCGAAATGCAAAGAGATGACGGCACAAAAAGGAAGAGAACAAGATTCGATTATATTGTATATCATCAATTATAAATATAGTCCGCATTGCTGGCACCTTGGGTGAAATCAAGCATATGTGATTTCCATATATTGCCTATGTATAATATTTGCACGAGTGTTATGTCTGACATTATTTACACTTATATAATCATCACGCATTTAGAACACGTGTGTTTGTGTGTGTGTTTGCACAAGTGAGCGCGTGCGTTGAGTCTACGTGTTGCCGTGTAATAACATCAAGGTGTTTGTGCTAGTGTCTATATGCATACATTTAAAATCTCGCAAGCGGACGTTAATCTATTCTATATACGTGCATGTTCCCTTTATTTACTTATTCATTTATTTATCTATTTACTAATTTATTCCTTTATTCATTTCTTTACTTATATATTTCGCTATTGGTTCATAGTTTCAATACATAACAGTACTATTATGCATGCGTTTTTCTATATATATTTACGTAAGTTATATACAGAGTATGTGTTACCCTATTCTGTTCGTCTTCTAAATGTCAAAGTAGTTTTTATATGATACATAAAGTTTACTTCAGTATGTAGAAACAGTAACTTGTGCTTTTCTGTGTATATGTGAATATACACATTTCACATTAGGGAGCATTATGCATCATTTCTATGCAATTCTTCGCAAATGTATAACTTATAATGTTTTCTGCGAAATGCTACATTCTATAAAATAATGATTTGTATGGATGCATGTAAGCAGGTAGGTATTAGGTATGTGTGTGTGTGTGTGTGTGTGTGTGTGTGTGTGTGTGTGTGTGTGTATACATATATATGTATATATGCGTGTGTTTGTATATTTGTATCTATGTATGCATAGATTGATAGATATAGATAGATAGATAGATAGATACATACATACATACATACATGCATACATACATACATACATACTTACATACATATAAACGTCACAAGAAAAGCAAGTTAGATTATGTGGCAAGGAAAAGAATAGAATGTATGTCTGATGTTACATAAGCAAAACGATGTTAAAATCATGCGAAACAAAGAGTGTGTACGTGTGAGTGTGTGTATATATATATAATACATACGCACACGCACACACGCACACACACACACACATACACACACAACTCAGAATGTCACACATATATTTATGTACGTTGGATTTGAGCATATATGTATACACTGCGTTGTGCTTACTAATATTTTGGCGGGGCATTGCTGAATCCGTTATTCTCAGACAAAATATCATGTTCCGTTTACTTACGTATCTCACCTTTCATTTTGAGTGAAAATCTTGCCGAGGTCAGCTTTGCTTTTCATTCTTCTAATATCGATTTAATAAATAATAGTGGAGTAATTAGATCTATATAAACCACTATACCCTTTATGGCAGTGCTCCAGCATGATCTACTGTATGTTTATTGAAAATACTTAAGTAATATCTCTCGTTTTGTGTGCGCATGTGTGTGTTTGTGTGTGTGCCCGGGTGCGTGTGGGTGCGTGTGTGTTTGTGTTTATATGTGTTTTGTGTTTTTGTGTGTTAGTGAGTGTATATTTTTTTTTTTATTTCTGGGGTTTTGATGTGGGAGTTTGTGTGTTTTGTATGAGGGTATTTCTGTATGTGAATGCATAGCTTCTGTATTAGAACATATGGATTCTGCATAAATCGTCATGTAACACAGTAGCGTATTAAACAGCGAACTACTAAATTTTCCCTTGAGTTGAATTGTGAAATCAATAACTTTAATTAAAAGATGGACATTAACGTATTTCATATTTTATGGCTTCATTTTAATTGCCTATTTTAATTGCCGATATTTCAGGGAATTAAATGAAAAATAAGGAATGAGGACAAGTGTGATTAATAAAATAAAAACTTATGAAAAATTCTCTGGAGTCAATTGAACAATAAGTTTTATTTTGTTTCACTCCAGAGTTTCTAATAATTATATCTTATAAATATCATTGCTGTTTGCATCCACACTATGCCGTGCATTCTGTCTTATATATGCAAATCTCTCTCTCTCTTTCTCTCATTACACACATACACACACACTTGTGCATGTATGTATTTATGACTGAGTGTATACGTCTATATGTATGTATACAAAAGTGTGTAGAAGTTTTGTTTGATCGAGTGTCTAAGTGCATATGTAGCGTCATAGTATGTGTGTATAAAATGAGCATGACTCGAGTTAGATATAAAAGTATATCACCTGCTTAATGTGGATTTTATGCAATTTAAACGGATAACCTATGTCCTTGACTGAAATGAACCGGTTAAGACACAAATATATATAATTCACGAGACTTGAAGTATTAAACTTGCATCCATTCTGTAGTCAATTTGTGTATACAAAATTATACTCGAGTGTAATTTTATGTTCGCTTACTGAACTAAGTAATTTAAGCGAATAATCTGTGGCTTATAATGTAATCATAATCACGTAATTAATATCAAACCAACTGCAGCAAATCATAGCTGGTGCATAGGAAAAAGCAATGTGTAGCATTGTAATAAACGCATCAGCGGAGTGAATACTGGGTAGAATTTCCATTGCATGTTTTCTCATGATGATTATCATGTTAATATATTTTCCGTGGAGACTAAATATATAAACGTACGTCAACGAGTGGATAAGAAGTTCACTTCAGAAACATATTATTTCAGGTTCAATTTCACAAGGTGGCAGTGGAGGCAAATATATTCCGACATGACATCAACTCTAGATTACTTTCCGAATAGAAACACTATTGAAGGGAATATCAATCCATCGCTGGGTCTATCTAAACGCAAAGTCATGGACCGCGACACGGACACACTTTAGGTCGGACAAATTTTGTAACATGAATCAAGCGCCTTGTCAAATGAAAAGCATATAGTTGTACTAAGCACTACACCTATGAGAATACGATATATCTAT
>NC_142928.1:46954102-46969102 GCF_046866305.1 Octopus bimaculoides
TGACAGCACACCCTTCGTGTTTAGCATTGAAATGTTGGTCGAGGGCCAACCTCGCCGCTAAAACGTCGGATGCGATGCCACTTCGCAATGCCTCTTCTAACTTTATCACTAGCTCCCCCTCTACTCTGTTCCTCTCTACAGCTAGTGCCCTGCTATACCTTATTGCTTCCGCCCTTACTGCTCTCTTGAGGGCAAACCACCATTTGTTGTTGACGATGGCTCCCGTCAAAGCCCTCTTTACTAACGTGCTAATCCGGTCTCTGAAAACCTGTCTCGACGGGAAAGACGCGTTTAGTTTCCAGTAACCGGTACCCTGCCTAAGTCTAGCGTACACGTCACAAGTTTGTGATCCGTGTAGCTGACTATGTGGAACTGTGGACATCCTAAACTATCTGTATCTCTTGTCCTACACACTATCCTATCTAGATACGATCTCGACGACCCAATGCGGTTGCTCCAAGTCCACGTTGGCACATTTGGGTGGTCGAGTCGGTACCTGTCAGACAACTGGAAGCGTCTGAGCAGGTCTCTGAGGCCTTTGCATCCCCTTCTAGTTTTGTCACTCCCCACGTAGTCTAGATGCGTGTCCAAGGTAGCATTCCAATCCCCCACTAAAATTAAGGGACGAGACGTTCCCAGGACTATTTCTAGACGTCGAAAGAAGTCCGACCGACCTGTTAAAGGAGGCACATAATCTGCCAGCAGCCGAAAAGCGCCTCCATCGCTGCCGTCCACATCTAGGACAACCAGTCTACCCTCCGGGTCCGTAAATATTGTCTTTACTTGGAGATCCAGACTCTTGCGAAAAAGAACCTCCGTGCCACTACCGCCCATCCTCGGCAGACAGGGAGAAAAATAAATGTTAAACGCTCCGCCAAACATGGACTTTAGGGCCCGCGGTTCATGGAGTCTGGTATCACTAATGGCTATGATATCCAAATTGTGTGACTTGGTGTCATTTAAGAGGTACCCTTGTTTCCAAGGGGACCCCAAGCCACGCACATTCACACAACCAATCTTCACCATGATTCTATTTATACGTGTGCTTTAAAGCACAAAAGGAAAGGAACAACGAGTTACTTACTGTTTGCAAGTTTTGTTTCCTCCTTG
This sequence comes from Octopus bimaculoides, assembly GCF_046866305.1. Taxonomy (NCBI): domain Eukaryota; kingdom Metazoa; phylum Mollusca; class Cephalopoda; order Octopoda; family Octopodidae; genus Octopus; species Octopus bimaculoides. The sequence continues at coordinate 46,955,213 of NC_142928.1, forward strand.
GATTTTTCACCAAGGAGGCTATTGTACAATTTCTTGCACAGATATTTTTGACATCCCCCTACCGAGTTGGGGTAGAGGGATTTTATTTTGTGGTGCAATGCTGGTGATACATGGTAAATTTTAATGTGTTTTGGCGGTGTTGTGCGTGGGTGGTTGTTTGTTTTGATGTCGTTATTTGTGATGTTTGTTTTAGAGTTGATGTAATTCATCAACCCTGTGTTTGTACTGTCTATTGCTGTTAACATTGTTTTTTGCATGGTGTTAGGTGAATTTTCGGGAGATGTGAATCTCCCTGCTTTGTTTGTGTTTGCATTTTGTTTTGTTTTCTTCTTACTGCGCTTCCTCTTTCCTTTCGTAGCTATTTTCCACTCCTCCCCACTCTCTTCATCCGATGATGAGAGTTCTGAGGAGTCAGAAAGAGGTAACGGCAAATTGTGTGCGTCTGTGTGTGTTTCTGTGAGTGTCTGTGTTGCTGTTTTTGTTGGCGTTGGCTGCTTGTTATTTGTGTGTGGTGTATGTGATATGGGGGAGGGAGAAGCAGTCTTGGAATTTTCTTTTTTTTTTCTCTTCTGTTTTTGCAGTTTCTGTTGTCTTTTCTGTTGTGGTTATTGCTGATATTTCTGTTGTTGTTGTTTGTGTTGCTGGTGGTATTGGTAGTAAAGTTTTTTTTTTCTGTTGGGGGTATTTGGTAGTTGCTTCTGTTGTTGTTGTTGTTGTTGTTGTTGTTGTTGTTGTTGTTGTTGTTGTTGTTGTTGTTTTTGTTTAGCGGCCAGAGGGCAGTCCTTTTTCAGATGTGCCTCGCTGTTGCATAGGTAACAGCGAGGTCACCTGCCCTCTACCACCACATACAGCTTGTGGTCCTCTGCCAGTCTAATGTTTGGAGGAATTTTCTGTGAAGCCTCCTCCGTGATGTGGAGGAGGATTTCCAGATTTTTCCCTCCCCAGTTCTTTTCCTCTACGACCGTAATTTCCAAAATATTTGCCTCCTCCATTTCGAGGCATACGGCCGATACTACCCATTGGGTGTCCACTTCTGATGGCACATTTTTTATAATTACTTTGGTCACTCTCTGTCCAAGATAACTCGGTATCATCACCAGCGTATGATTGAAGTAAGTACTCTTAAGTTTCCTCCCTAAATACGATGAATACATACATATGAATATAATTGAATACGTTGACGTTTCTAATACTGAAGTGAAGAATAGATTCTCTTTCTAAGATAACCGTTTATTCCATTACCTTTGAAATCTACGGACAGTAAATCTCCACAGATTTTGCTGGCATCTGAAAATGGCGAAGCTTATATCTTCACACACCCTGATCTCGTGTATTTTATTGAAGACGACAGACAGAATAAACACACTGGCATTTCATTGTTTTAATGAGCTTATTTAGAAAGAATTTCTAAATAGGTGAATTAAGTCATAGGTTGTTTATCACTTGTCGGAAACTCATACATCGTGAGTTTTAGAAAAACAGTTTGTCTGCAATTTATTATACTCGATCAACAGGAAAAAAAAACAAAAACAATACTATCTCTTGATTAATATTTTACTTCACTTAGTATATTGGTTTCAAATGTTGACAAAAGGCCAATGTTCATCTGGTGCTTCTTTTAACGAAACGGTGGAATTTGAACTCAGAATATAAAAACAGTCGGAATGCCGTTATGTATTTTGCAGACTAACGATTCTGTCAGCTAGTCGCCTTTATACGCAACACTTTTACGTGAAAAAGCTGTTTAAAACATATGATTAGGTAGTAGCTATAGTACGACTAAATGTTTAAGTTGGTTTCACAAACATGAACTCGAGTGTTCATAATTATCATTGTCAATAACCACCGGTCAAGCGTATCTTGTTAGAAAAATGAAGTTGTTGGAACTGTGTAGAAAGCCGTCGGGTGGATTACAAGTGTCATTTAAAATGTACCATTTTGTTATGCACTGTGTCCCTCTGATCCTGCCTTAGAAATATACATGCCAATGGAATACTCAGCTATTTACACATTAATTCACTTAAATAAATAACTGAAACCTTATTGTCGAGCGATGAGACCCATCGCGCTTTGATAGCTCTGGGTCAGTAATGTTCTAGATGATATGTAAAACTATAACATCACCTTGGTAGAAACCGAATATATCTTTAAATTTATTTACAACTGTTAATGATATTCCTTAAGGCGTGGTTGCGTGGTATAGCTATAACTTTAGTGTCCATCAGAGCCACAAGAGTGAAATTTGATAGACAGAAATTTTCGGATGCTTATTAGAAAAGTAGTTTCGTTATACGGCGGTAAATTTTATTCGCTGCATGGATTGCCTCTTGTGGAATCCACTCTCTTATAAATAGTCCATCTCCGAATAGAGCTTTCTTCCTTCCTATCTACCTGTGACGGAAGTCATAAAAATGTTCATAAGCACTGCCCTCTTCCTGTGACTAAGCCATTAAAAATAAATAAGAGAGAGAAGAGGAAGGAAAAAACGGCTTAAACGACAATCAACCTACATCAGCTCGATATAAACTCAACAACAATGAACATCATTCATACCGTACAAATACAGACTATTAGTAAAACCTGGGGGCGAAGAGAGTAATCAATGTGTATTAGAATATTCAATCATCGATTGATACTCAAATCACATCTCTTCCAGCTTAAGACATACTATGATACATTTGTATTAAAGCTTAACTTTTAGATTGAAATAAGCAAGGCTTCTACTAAAACCCTTTCTTTATTCTTCTCTTACAAGAGAAATCGATTAAGCCCCTTACTTATATTGTTCATGTGAGAATATTGGTTTGGTCATAACACAGACAATTAATCAATATTAATCAATAACGATAGGTGCGACAAATATACGCCGATGTAAATTTCTGTCTCTTATAAATATATATATATATATATATATATATATATATATATATATATATATATATATAGAGAGAGAGAGAGAGAGAGAGAGAGAGAGGATTATAGTGTGCGCGCATACACACAAACACACAGAGACACACACACACACAAACACACACACACGAACATAGATTTAAGTGTATATATATCGATTGTCAAAATATTGTAACTCATAAGAGTTGTGTACAGTATATATATATATATATATATATATATATATATATATATATATATATATATATATATATATATATATATATATATATTATGTATATATATATATATGTATACATGTATGTACAATATCTTAGATGTCTAAATACTTTTGTATATGAATGTATGGGTGTGTGTGTGTGAGTGAGAGAGAGTGTGTGCGCGCGATTGTGTTTTTAGTTACACAGATAGATAGTTAGATAGATTGATAGATGGATAAATATATACAGATTCATGTATATAGTGTATATATAAATACATAGATATATGTGTATATATTAACGTTTTTTTTGTTATATTTCTGCTGCTTTTAAATAAAGCATATTACACTGCCTCTGGTATTTGAGTACTCTTTTTTCCACCTTGTTGCACATTTCATGTGCTTACTCCGGTATATATATATATATATATATATATATATATATATATATATATATATATATATATATATATATATATATATATATACATACATACATATATGCAAATGTGTGTTTGTGTGTCTGCATGTGTGTATGTATACATGTATGTGTGTACGTATGTATGCATATGCATAAATAAATTATAAATTAACAGACAAGAGTTTTAACATAAACATTGTAAATCATGATATATGTATGAATAATAATGCGATTTTCAAAACAATGGCTCACGGGACATGAATAATGTTTTTTTTTCCTTTTTTTTTTTTTTTTGTTTTTTTCTTGATAGTTGTGATTGATTAAATAATGCCGAATTTATACCTCACTCCTTCTCAAATTTATTGCCTAATTGTAATATATTTTAAGTAACAAAATTCAAATGTCGCAAACTGGCTTGCTGTACTGTCAATTAGTTAGCACTTAACTTTAAGAACTGAGATTGGTTCTTCTAATAGCTACCAGGACAAAATATCAATCATCCATACAAATGCTCAATGATTTGTATGTTTTGATGAAACATATGTACAGCATTTTTGTAAAACGTGAAGTTCATCATATTTTTACTGGTTTTGTTGATTTGTTACTTTGGTCTTTGCCCTTACATTGTTACTTTCTTTTTTGTGAGTGCTTGTATAAATACATACATATATCTATCTATCTATCTATCTATCTATCTATCTACCTATATATATATATATATATATATATATATATATATATATATATATATATATATTCGAACAAAAACGCAATAGAGGACAGATAGATAATATAATGGCGAACAACAATTAGAAGGACAGGAAAAAAAAAGGAGAAGGTACGTGATTACAAAGACAAACAAGAATATAACAACAGGTGTCTTTCGACTGAGAACGAATGAAATTGAGGTGCCGTGTTTGAAGTGAAAGCCTAAAGGCAGGAACATAGATAGACATAAAATGTGTTGGTGGTCGGCAGGCAGGCCAAGAAATAAATATCACGCCTGCCGGAGACCAGTTACGTGGAAGGACTAGAAAGAAATCAGAGACAAAGGGAAAGGTACAGGGGAGATAAACGAGGAGGAAATGTGGGAGAAGGGGGAGCAAGAAATATATACATATATATATATATATATATATATATATATATATATATATATATACCAGCAATATGAAGGATTCTAGAGAGAATCGTGTATCTAAAGGGTGTGCACCATGTTGGAGTGATTGAACCTATACGCATCACCTTTAGTCGGGTCAATATACGGGGTACTGAAGTAATCCAGTGAGATATTTAGGCCGTTTTCTTTTACTTATAATAATAACAATTTGGTTTCAGGAACACACTTCTTTCTCACACAAGCATATTTGTATATCACCTATTTTGTATTCGCACTTATATTTAACCTCCAACCTTATATACATTTACAGAGAAAAGACATTTGCACAAGATACTACCATTCTACAAATATTAGTCCTAATCACGTAAGTTCAAATGATACACCTCCATAATCACCATCTCCTGGTTTGTCCTAGATTCTGAAAGATATCTCTCCACGCCTCTGTTGCAGTCTTTATATCTTTAAGAAGTCTATGTTGCCCACATATCTGTACTTAATTGCCTCTATTTCTTTTGTCTCAAATTTACTTTTACCAACTCGTCCCTCTAACCCGAAGGTGATAGAACGAATAATAGTAAAACGCATAAAAATACGTATACTATTACCTATACTTCATGACTGGCCACAAGATAGATTAGGGGCCATAATCTCATCTCACCGTCAACCTCTAACTAAATTTCTAATACACTTTCCCTTCTTTAATGTTTCAGCTTTTTTTTTTTTCCACTTAAAGTCAGCTTCGGCTGGTAAATGCGTGCATGGGTTGTATTGTTATGAAATTATATGGGTCATCTGATGAATGCGGGTTTTTATTGCGATTTTCTGCACTCACCCACCAAATAAATAAGTGCCTAAGAAACAGCTGTAATGAAATGACATCTATCCATCATCTTGGGAGAGGCATTATGCCGGTAATAAACCTATATCTTCAAAGTATGTTATCCATAAGAATTCGGCTCTATCACACAGTGTGAAAATCAATATATTAGTAGCCGATTTGGTTAGAATAATGAAAAACATATCCCCCCTGTGCGGTCCATGGGAGGGGCAAAAACATATTCAAGACTTCATGCATCGCATGCAATTTTCGGGATACAGCCAGAAAGATAGAATCCGGGTATACAGAGGAGCTAACAAGAAATTTGAGGAGATTGTTGTCAAAGATACAAATGGAACACAACCTAGATACCGTAACAAACAGTGGAATAGACTACAAAGGATTAGTGACAAAACAAACAAAAAGACCACGTGGTACAATACCGACAAGTTCCAGGGAGTAATGTTTGTGGACGCCACGCCACACGGAGAACTGGCCCGCAGATTTCGAAAAATCCTCAAAAGTACCAAGTTGAGGATAAATGTTATAGAAAAACCAGGGAGATCAATTAGATCAATAATATGTAAAACATATCCCTTCAGAAGAACAAGGTGTGTTGAGGAGAGTTGCATTGTGTGCAAAAATAGTCCTGGTGCCAACTGCAAAGCCAGAAATGTAGTCTACAAAATAAGCTGTATGGATGGTGAGTGTAAAAACAGAAACACCACATACATAGGTGAGACGGCAAGAAGTTTGGCTGAGCGTGTAAACGAACATTGGAGGGACTATAATAATCAAAAACAAACCTCGGTGCTCTACCAGCATGCCAAAGAACAACATATGATGCGGAATATGAACGTAAATAAATTAATTAAAAAGTCTCTATCTGATCTGATATAAACGAAATTGTTACAAACACACATATGGACGCACATACTTACATATAAGCACGAACACATAAGTGCGTGCACACATATGAGCGTGCACACATACGAGCTTGCACACACTCACATGCTCATACCAAACAATTTCGAAACAACGCCAAAACAACGCCAGATCATATATTCAAAATAAATGGAAGTGGAGAGACAAGTTACTGAAGAGATTGCAAGAGTGCAATGAAATAATTTAACAAAAAAAAAATATAAATTAATAAAGGACTGAACCAGTGCGTGTGTTTATTACCGGCATAATGCCTCTCCCAAGGTTTAATTGTATTTCTTTCAACACACGTATCCACATCAAGAATCTTGCACACGAAATACACATACGAAATATCCATCATCTGTTATTTTTTTTCTTTTCTAGGTATGGGTGTGTACGCTTGTGTGCGCGTCTGCGTATGTATGCGTGTGTGTGTGTGTGTATGTGTGTATGTGTGAGCGTGTGTGTTGTATGCGTGTTTGTTTTGTGCGTGAGAGAGAGAGAGAGAGAGAGTGAGAGACTGTATGTGTGTGTGTGTGTGTGTGTGAGGAGTCATGGACTAGTGGTTAGAGTGTTGCACTCACGATAGCGAGATTGTGGTTTCATTTCCTAAACCAGGAAGTGCGCTGTGTTCTTGAGCAAAATACTTCATTGACGTTGCTCCGTGATCATTTCGACAACTGACGCATTGTACACATTGCACCTTTTTAGAATTCCTCAATTTGATGGGCGTGAGATAATGTACAGAACGTACATTTGATCACTATAAACAAATCATTAGCGCAGGACATTTGGGAAAAAATAAACATAAACACCCTACTAGTATCCTTCGCTGTAGTCAACCTCTATTCTAATATTCCCACAGCCTAGGAAGAAATGCAAATCAGTTCTGGCTAGAGAATTACGCCAATGAAATTCTACATCGCATCAAAAAAAAAAATTGTAATAGAAGGACTAAAATTAATTTTGGAGAATAACTACCTTGTTTTCAAAGACAACTTCTATCGACATAAATCGGGAACTGCGGTGGGTACGAGAATGAACCCCTCCTTTGCTAACATAATCCAGGGGTATCTAGAAACCAATCGTAAGGTAATAGAAAAATACGGCAACTCATTATACCTCTACTTAGAAAATAAATGGAAGCGGTACCTGGATGGCTGTTTCATTATTTGGCAGGAAAATATAGAGACTTAAAGAATTTCAAGCACTTATAAATGTACTTGACGTAAATATTCAATTCACGATAGAATATAGCCATCAACAACTTCCTTTCTTCTACATCCTCATTAAGAAATCTAACAGCGAAATAGTAACAGATATATACTATGAGCCTACGGACTCCAAGTAATATCTATCGTTCAACTCATGCCACCCTTGACACACTAGAATGAATGTCCCTTTCAACCTAGCAAAACAATATTTGTACTTAGTTTCTAATACAAGCACCATCGACACACGACTACATAAGCTAAAGGATACACTCATCACCGGGAACTACCCACCATTACTAATTGATATATACTTTAAACGTGCCCTACAGCTCAACATCTACGAACTCAGACATCTCAAATTAAACAAGAATTTGCAACCAAAATCCGTGCAATGCATCTCCACACACAACCCTCTTTACAATGAAGCTTTCGACACCATCCCCCTACTAAAAAAATCCCCTACTAAAAAGGCACCACAGAATGAATTTAATCCTCCAAATGCACAGCATCATAAAGAGAAAAAGACAGCCCAAATCTATGAAAAGTCTCCTGGAACAAGCCCAAATACGCTCGACAACACTGAAGCCGTCACTAAGAAAATGCGTTAGACCTAACTGTGATATATGCGTCAATCTAATTGAGGGATCAGAGTTCTCTTTCAAACCGATTTAACGAATCACAGTGAAAAGTAACTTCGCATGTGCTTCGGAGGACCTGATATATGCATTAACCTGCTCTGGTTGTCGAGAGCAATACATACGCCAAACCAGAAGTAGTCTACGTCAAAAGATGGCTCTGCACAGATCCCAGATCAAAATTCGGAAATAGAGAAATAACCCAGTTTCTGAATAACAAATAATCCAGATTCAGAATGTTCCCCCTCTATCAATTCAGGGATGATGCAACCTGTAGTCAGCGCATTAATAAAGATTCATTCATATCACAAAATATAAACACCTTTGAATGCATCCGCCACAAATTAAAAGGGGCTTAGAATCATACCCACGCAAATATTAAAAACGATATATTCAAAACAGTCACTTCACATGAATCTATTCAGAATAATTCCAATCGCACAACGGATCACTTTTAGGTCACTTGACCATTTAAGAGGATTCCAACAACATCCTGCTAATGACATACCACTCCCTCATTTTCAATCCTCTCCTCCTTCTCCTCCCTCTCCTTCTCCTCCTTCTCCTTCTCCTCCTCCTCCTCCTCCTCCTCCGTTTTCTTCGCCTCCTTTCTCTTCTACTACGGTTGCTTAAACATCAAAGACGAGAATTCATATCAAACTACTATCAGATGCTGAAAACTGCCTACAACTCACAAGACTAAAAAGGAAAGACACAGACAAACAGAAAAAAGAAAATGTCCCTTACATTTCAAAACTATGGATAAAAATGTCGCAAAGCCTGGAATCGGTAATAAAATGCTGTTCATGATAAAATTATTTTAGCATTTTCTACCTTGTCTTATTTTCCTTATATATATATATATATATATATATATATATATATATATATATATATATATATATATATATATATATATATATATATATATATATATATATATATGTATATATATATATATATATATATATATATATATATATATATATATATATATATATATATATATATATATATATAAAACAAGCACAGAATTTTGTCAGTGAACAGGTCGCGGTCTCAAAGCGACGAAAATATTTTCACAAATTAAATTTAAATGTTGAAGTGAATCTAACGGATGTTGTGTGTTATTTTAAATGGCCTATAAACACCTTCCACACTGCAATTGTTTTCGTTCCAGCACACGATCTCAGATCAGGTCACTTACTATGCAAGTACATCTCCGTAATATATATATATATATATATATATATATATATATATATATATATATATATATATATATATATATATATATATATATATATATATATATATATTTATATATATATGCATACATGTATATGTGTCTGTGTATATATGTGTGTATGCTTGTACGTATGCAGGTTTGCGTGTCTGTAGAGAGACAGAGAGAGAATGTGGCAGAAGGATAAATATAGAGTAATAGAAAGAGAGGTATATACTCTTTTGTTTGTTTCAGTCATTCGACTGCAGCCATGCTGGAGCACCGCCTCTAGTCGAGCAAATCGACCCCAGGACTTATTCTTTGTAAGCCTATTACTTATTCTATCGGTCTGTTTTGCCGAACCGCTAAGTTAGGGTGACGTAAACACACCAACATTGGTTGTCAAGCGATGTTGGGGGGGACAAACACAGACATATATATATATACATATATACGACGGGCTTCTTTCAGTTTTCGTCTACCAAATCCACTCACAATGCTTTAGTCGGCCCGAGGCTATAGTAGAAGACACTTGCCCAAGGTGCCACGCAGTGGAACTGAACCCGGAACCATGTGGTTGGTAAGCAAGCTACTTACCACACAGCCACTCCCGCGCCAAGGTTGAAATTTTTTGAAGAGGATCGAAAAAGTGTGACGCATATGACGTGGCACAATATAATTTTTATTCATTGAAAATATTAATTATTAATTCCTCTGAATGTCTTCAATATAGCATAAAATTCCTCACGGTGCTCATTTACTTTCACCTTGAACTTGAAATTTCAAATTTGATAATGAGTTTTGAGTTCCCTCGAGAGTAATGTCTGTGTTCATACTTCTCATTTATATGGTATGATGTGTGTGAGAAAAATGGAAGTAACATAAATGTTTTATGTTAAGGACAACGATGTATAGATCTGAAAGTAATTGTCACAATATCGATATCTGGTGGAAAATGAAGCATTGCAACAAAACTTTACAAGTATCGGGTTATTCTTCTGGGCATTCAAAACATTTCTGGAAACTTGAATCGGTTTAACATTCATGGGAACGGCCGAATACACTGAACAACATTTCTGGTCTGGAAAAATCAACTGCAAGTACGGACTTACATCCTTTGAGTATGCATTTTTTTTTTAACATACCCATTACTAACTTTGTCAGATATACTTTCGAGATCGATAAATTACATACAAACAATGGGATTTAAGACAAATGAAGTCGAAGAAGCAGTACTGTGGGTATCTAAATGCATTTTAGCATAGAGTGACATATTTTTTTATTTTTTAGTTTAAATTCCGAAAATTAGTTGCTTTTTGTCTTGTTATCACGTGTTAATCGGTAAATATATCGCAACGTCAATGCCCTGATATATTCCAGGAAAAAATATTGGTATATAGAGTGTGTAGACTAGCAGCATGTGCATTGCACCGAAGGATATTCGTTATTTAATATATTCCTTTAATACCACTTAACCTATAATGATCATAAGTGATTCTGGTTCGAAGAATTACTAAGGTATTTCTAATTATTTTTCTGCACCTAACGACACTCCTTATACCTTTCTTACAAAGTTATCATCAAATTACTTTCATTTCTATTCATTGCTTGTCTAAGTTTTTTGTTTCTTAGTACGACACACTCACCTTTTGCGGTCAGACGAAATAGACGGCAGTGAGCAGGCGGAGTCGTTAGCACACCGGGTATACTGCCTGGTGACATTTCATCCATCTTTACGTTCTGAGTTCAAATGCCACCGAGGTCGACATTGCCTTTCATCCTTTCCCTGAAATTTCTGGCCTTGCGCCAACATTTCAAACCGTTATTGATTGAGAGAGCAGCATACGCCATCAAAGTGACAGTGAGGTACAAATATACGAAGCCCGATCAATATCATCATCGTCATCATCATCATCATCATCATCGTCGTCGTCGTCATGATCATCATCATCGTCATCTCGTCATCATCCTCATCATCATTAAGCGGCGACTTTCTCTATCATCTTTTGAGGCAGGGAGATGAATCGCTGCTGCTTCTAGCAGTCGAATGTTCATCATTGACAAGACCAAACAAGGTCGAAATCACACTTGGGGAAATAAACAAGTGTCCATTTTGCAAAAAAGAAAAAAAAAGTCAATATGAGAGATTCTCTCATGGTAAGTACCGCAACAAAGTTTGTTCTAAGAAAACATCTACGTTTAAGCGGAAATAAATATTACCTCTCAGTATTATTAATACGGAATCTGTAGCTAATATATATTTACGTTCTGAGTTCAAATGCCACCGTTTTTTTTCATTTAGTGCTTCATCTTTTAAGGGTCGGTGATATAAGTACCAGTTGAACCCTTGGGTCGATATATTTGACTAATTATTTCCCCAAAATTTGAGGTCATGTGCTTCTTGTAGACAGCTTTGTATTTTTAGGATGTTAGCTGGCAGAACCGACAGCACAAAGGGTAAAATGCTCGGCAGCATTTCGACAGTCTTTCCTACGTGCGTTCAAATTCTAGCGGAGTCGACTTTGCCTTTTAACCTTTCGGGATCTATAAAATAAATGCCATTTGATCACTGGGGTTGATTTAATTGACTGAAACCTCCACGAAACTGATGGCCTTGAGCAAGAATCTGACACCATTATTATTGTTCTTGTTCTTGTTCTTGTACTTGTATATGTTATTATTAAAGCGATGAATCGTTCTGATGTCGGTCAGACGAAATGCATAGTGGCATTTACTACGACTCATTACGTCCTTAGTTCAAATTCCGCCGAAGTCGATTCAGCCTTTCTTCCATTCGGGGACGATAAAATAATTATGAGTTTCGCACTAGTCTCGATGAAACCGACTAGACCCCTCAAACAATATTTTAGCCTATAATAGAAAGTATTATTATTATTAGCAGTTGTAGCAATGATAGTAGTAGTTGTTTTTAGAAGAGGGGAAGGAGGAGCAGCAGCAGGTAGAAAGGAGGAGTATGAAGAGATTTATAGGAAACATGCCTAAAAGCATGCAACCGTAGTAGCTGTATTGGAAAACTAAAAAAAAAAAAAGATCGTAATCATTAATTGTAGCATAACTACCGATCTACAGCACTTAATTATTAAATAACCTACAAGAATGCGCATGATGGCTAAAGATTATTTGCACATTTATATTTAAAAAGGCCTTGTTACGAAGACGAAAAGCATGCAAAAAGGCAAAAAAACCCACCTCTAAACAGGTGACTGCATAGGCGACATTTATGTGATCTAATGTGTAATGTAAGTGAATTGACGATAGCATATCATTTTAAACAGTACCTTAGGTTTTGTGCTGTCTTTGATTTGTTCCCTTCACGTAAAATATGTGTTTATGCATATATCTGTGATATGAGTGCATATATATATATATATATATATATATATATATATATATATATATATATATATATCTGTATGTATGTGTGTGTGTGTGTGTGTGTGTGTGTGTGTGCATGTGTATACACACACAAAAATACATACTTACATACATACATATACTGTTGTTGGCACTCCGTCGCTTATGACGTCGATCAACGGAACAGCCTTCTCGTGAAATTAACGTGCAAGTGGCTGAGCACTCCACAGACACGTGTAGCCTTAACGTAGTTCTCGGGGAGATTCAGCGTGACACAGTGTAACAAGGCTGACCCCTTGAATTACAGGCACAACAGAAACAGGAAGTGAGAGTGAGAGAAAGTTGTGGTGAAAGAGTACTGACCTAACCACTGGGCCATTGCGCCTCCACACATACATATATGTACATAAATAAAAACATCAAGTACGAAATTGTGTTACGTTTTATTCCATTGACTTCCAATAATACATTTTTCAATGATATTTGTGCAGAAATTCCCATACCAATCGTACCTTCTTTTGTGTAACTTTCGTTAAGTAAAAAATCTCAAACAAGCCTCCTTACAAATATGTTATCCGTTGAATAAAATGTTTTACTCCGATGTATTTGCGGAGCCTCGTATAAATGCTCATAAAAACACTTGCAGTACTTCAAATCTATGATCCCTTTTCTTTCCTCAACACTCCAAGTATATCTGAAGTATTGTATGTGCTTAGAATGAAATCCTTGAGGCATATTTCAGAATTACAATCATTACAATTTGCATAGATTATGTATGACAACATTTTAGGGTTTTCATTATAATGGAAAATAAATTTCACGTCATTCATGACAGCTGAAAGGCCAAAAATAATATGGAGTCCTAGAATAATCTTTCAAGTTTGAAATAGGGCGTCTTATGCCAAAATATTGCCTGTGTGAATAATTCATTATGAAACGTGATTGAAATGAATTGTAATACAAAACTTCCATTGCACACATGAGTGTTCGTGTATTTTATATATGTTGTATAGATGCACGCACATATTAGTATATATATGATGTTATATA
>NC_142928.1:46974102-46979102 GCF_046866305.1 Octopus bimaculoides
CTGCTGCAGAGTGCCAGGTTCATTTCAGTAAAAGTTTTCTCTATGTTCGTATTTTTTGTCACTGAGTCCTCGCCTGAAAATCGTAAGCGCCTGAGACTCGCGGTATGTATGTATGAATGTATGTATGCATGTATGTATGTATGTATGTATGTATGAATGTATGTATGTATGAATGTATGTATGTATGTATGTATGTATGAACACGTTCGTTTTCTCTTTTCATTTTAGAGTTAATTTTGATAGCCACCTACTTGGTAGCAAGGTTGTAAGGGAAATATGTACGTATCTTGAATATCTTTTAAATCTGTAGAAAGTTTTCCAGATTTATATTGTCCCTAATATGTTGATTATTTACAAAATTTGAATTAAATAGTTGTTTTCTCTCCCAAAGGACCAAATTCCAGTGGGAAATATTTTTTTTTTTTTTTGCGTGTGTGTGTGTGTTACGTATGTGTTTGTCTATGCTTATATATATATATATATATATATATATATATATATATATATATATACACACATAATTATGAGTATCTTTGATGGTGCATAGTTGTTCTACACTCGACTTTGAAACCCATTAAACAATTACGTGCTAGGAATGTGACTAATTAACTTCTGAAAATTATGCTCTTTTGTCTAACATTCATTGCTCTACAATATATCTCTAATTGCTTGTAAATGTATTTTCTCACCTCATTAAATTTAACCGAAATATGTATGAAAAATACGATCTTTTTTTAATTTCAAAATAGGCACAAATTTATAGATCACGATGTTTCCTTTAAAGCAGACAATATTTTGGTCATCTAAGCCCTGTTCATAAGGAGTAACATGCGTTAAGTACGTATCTATTACCTCACAGCCTTTTTTCATATCTTGTTGCATATCTTGTTTGCTATTTACTTCCTTTAACTTATTTTTATCTCCGACAAAATCAACAACCCAATAACGTGCAAAACAATTTTTAACAAATATCATATGAACTTTCAGTACTAAATATTACAGTTGAAATATTGAGGCTCTTCTTTAAGCAATCATATGCTATTATAATTGCAATATTCCCTATTTCTTAGTGTCTTTCTAACTTTGATTGATTACCAGAGTCCACAGTTCATCTTTAACAGAGAGGTCATTAAAGTCAATTCTATCATTTCATGTCTTTCTCTAAATTATTCTTCATCATTATTTGTTGTTGCAGTTTTTAACGAAAGAGTCATTTGTCGATATTTAGTCTGTTCTCACCAAATAAATATTCATATTATTAAATAGTAGTTTTCACTACTATATTTTGACTATTGTAGTATGTTTTTATTTCGCTATTTCTCAAGTCTATAGTAATAACGTAATTACTCATCCATTTGTTTTCTTTTACGGCTTTTCCCAATATAGTAATATTAAAATTTCTACCTAGAACCTTGATTCTCGCATTTAATTCACCAGATGTTAATCAGTTTTTTATCATAAAAATATACGTAAGGCGGTGAACTGGCAGAATCATTAGCACGCCGGACAAAATGCTTAGCGTTGTCTTTAGGGTCTGAGCCTAAATTTACCCGTCTTTATGGATTGAGCTCAAAATCCGCAAAGGTCGACTTGCCTTTCATCATTTTGGGGTTGATAAAATAAGTACCATTCGAGCCCCAAAAATTTCTGGCCTTGTGCCTATGGTAGAAGTGATTGCTATATGTTACCTAGCATTACGAGCTTTCAGGGCGGTTGGCATATCTGATGAAATGCTTAGCAGTTTATTCCGGCGTTTTACATTCTTAGTGAAGTCCTGTCTCAAGTCAACTTTACTTTTCGCCCTTTCAGTATCAATAAAATAATGTACTAGTCAAGTAGTGGGATCGATCTCGTCGGCTATTCTCTTTCTCCTCAAAGTTGCTCTACTTGTGCTGAAATTTCCTAGCAGTATAATAAACTTACGTTTAATTTTATATAGATTATTTAGTATTACCTTCTTATCATACTTTTGTAGAAGTTTAATATTTTTCCTCTCCTCTTCTTCTCCCTCTTTCAAATGTGTTCTGCATTTTCTGCATCAATCAATTAAAAACATTTTTTTGAAAAGTAGTTTAGTCTATAATCGTTGTAAAATGAACTGTATTCAGTTTTGGTTTTCTCTGAGCAATTTGCATGAAGTAAAGTGTTCGTTTAATATCGCATTGTGTTCTCAGTTGACTCTTTTATGTAAGGTTTTTCTTTCGCTGAACTAAACCGTTGGATAATAAATTGATATTACTTCTTTTTTATTACTAGTTACTGAATTAATATTTGCTGCCACAGGATTTAAAAACTCACGACATAGCGATTGTTGCGAACAGAAAATATAGCGGTGAAACAAATAGGGCTATGCTTGTTTTGCATATTCCTTTATCATTCGAGATTCATCATTCTATACGAGTGTATGTACGTATGTACGTTTGTATGTATGTAATTATGCATAGCTGTGAGTATATATGTGTGTGTGTGAGTGTGTGTGCACATACTATCAGACACACACGCATGCAGACACACACATATCACTAACAACGTGTCATTTCTTAAATTGCGAAACATGAATATTTATCGTAGGCTTAACATTTTGGCAAACGGTATATATCTTTATAAAACTTGAATGCTTAACTTTATTAAACGTTAAACCAGTTGAAAATTGATTTTCTTTATGCATTTAGCTTACGTACAAATTTAAGGGAAAATGCTGTACACATAAAATATATTCCCATGTAGAGGACTGAAAAATATAATCCATCATAAAGTATATTATGTGGTAATATAATCGACTTCATGCGAATATTAGAAGCAATATATTTATAGAGATATATATCTTCTGCCACGACAATCATCAGACGATGATGGACCCGTTAAATTTTCCTCAATTTCATTTCCTATATCGCTGGATGCTACATCTTTGGAATAAATATTTCAAGGTTAGACAATAATTAAAGATATGCTCTTGCGCTTACATGATGTTGAACATAAAATTAGCAAATCAAATACGCTGCTCAAAATATACTTGGGTGATGAAACAGTAAAACAGATCAAGCATATCCAAACAGGCAATAAAAGAAAACAATTTTTTTCCATGGTCAAGAAAGAAAGAACAACTTACGAATTTTCATTTATTTTTACATAATATTTTATTTTCATAATTTTATTTCATGTACTTCTTCTCTTTTTCTTTCAAAATATTTACGGACTAAGAGATGCACATATGATTCTTATGGAAATGTCTCTGCACAGATAGATTCAGATGAGTAGCACATTTTTAGTTTTCTTCCAACATAAATATACGTATCCCTTGTTAGTAGCGAAACAACTAAGTAAATCAGTATTTTCTTAGCGTTGTAAAGGGAATAATTTATTTTTAGTCGCTAGTAATAAAGAATAAATATCGTAGAGCAAGTCCTTTCCTACATAAATATTATTTTAACTTTATATCACTCTCATTTCTTTATGTAAACAACACAAAGAAATAAGGAAAATATTATATAGAAAAGCAATTTTGGTAAATGAATAGAAAAAAAGTGTAGTACTAGTAATCATTAAGTCTATCACATTCAGGTTTAGGAAGATATAACATTAGGACGTAGAAGATAGTATATTTCTTTACACTAAGCACTGCATACAACCTAAAGCATCCAATAAGATAAATTACATTCACCTGTTTAATACACATAAACTGACTCCGGAAATAAAGATAGGGATATACATTCCCGATTCTCTGCAAAAGCGGAAAAGCGATCTTCACAGCTAATTTATGCCACGTTAGCTATATGCTTCTCCATTCTGTTAAAAAACAGTAGCGTGTTATTTAGAGAGGCTAAATCTTAGCTAAGACATGTCCAAGAGGGTCAGTGCAATAATATTAATTAGCTGAACATAAAAGTTTTTCATTACACTAAACACAGAAAACTAATACAAGTATTCACAAGAACATTTATTCTAAACACATCCGTAAATGCAAATGAAACCAGACCAATAGCCATTTAAGCACTGTACAAATCCAACCCGACAAACTAAAATATTCAATTAAGAACATAGTAATCCATATAGGTTGTTATTTCGTTTTCTGTGATATGCCCAATTTGTAAAAGCGAGGGTAGAACACAAAAATAAATTCGGTGAATTAATCACAGATTATTTTAGAAGCACTCAAAGAATGAGGATCCCTTGGCAACGATTTGATTAGCTACATCTGTTTCAGGTGACACATCTGTTTCAAGTGACACAGCTAATTGATATACATTTGATCCCTCTTTTGGTCTACTAAGATACTATTGAAAGAGAGAAATTAAGTGCCATTCTGTTCTTATCAAAGCCAGCATGCCTCTGCCAAAACTATAGTATTTGTAATAAACAGGATATGTTTCATAGTAGTAAATCTAAGCAGACTGATTACTATTTAGTCGATCAGAAGACCAGTCAAACAGAAACATATCACTGCTGAATACCGTTATACTAAGAATATTTGATAAACATATCTCCTCCTCGTTTATTTGACTGGGGTACGGGTCACTAAAGTAGTAGCCACCCTACTTGAGTTTACTACTATGAAAAATATCGCGCTTTATTACGAGGTAATATAGTTTTGGCAGTGGCATTTTGGCTTTGATAAGAATGGAATGGCACTTAACACTTATCCTTCTGTATCATTTTAGTTGATCAAATGTGGGATCGGATGCGCATTCAACTAGTTGTGTTAGTCTTTTTGAAACAAGTGTAGCTAATTAGATCATTGAAAATATATCTCCATCCTGTGTTAACACGCACACAATTGTAGAAACACACACACACACACAAATATCTCTCTCACTCTCTCTCTCTCTCTCTCTCTCTCTCTCTCTCTCTCTCTATATATATATATATATATATATATATATATATATATATATATATATATATATATATATATATATATATATATATATATATATGTACATATACACATATATATTGTCGAATAATATTGACTCAATATAATCAAGTTTCCTTGATTACTA
>NC_142928.1:46984102-46997346 GCF_046866305.1 Octopus bimaculoides
AATATACGACTGCATTTAATTATTGATTATTTTTATTTAGTTATTTATTTATTTGCATTAACTCAGCTACATAAAAATGTAGCATGATAGAATGAGAGATCTGCGTTTATTCCTCCAGCAACAAATTCACTTTCGAGAATTTTCCAGAACTAGTAATCAAAGCAATGACATAAACTTGGCTCCGCATGAAATGAAATTACCCTCTGATCTTTGAACACAAGTCTTAACGATTCACTGGAGAAAATGAAAAGCTTTCTTGTTACGATTATTATTCTAAGATTCGGTTATCGCATTAATCTGTTTCCAAGGATCGTTACTGATGTAAGTGAATTGAATGGGATTCAAGCATGAATCGAAACCATTCCGACATTTTAACTCTTCCATATATTACCTTTTCCACTACGATGCTCGCTAATGTTTTACAAATTTAGCATAATAGTGAGTACCTAGCTTATTACTTTCGAAGTTATCTCGTAGTTGTGTTTATTTATCTGTTTAATGCATGTATAAATAAATACACACAGAATCACCTTTATTCAAATGCTAAAAATCAACTCTACACATACATACGGTGGTGAGAAAAATGCATGTGCATGCGTGTGTGTGTGTTGGTGTGTATATGTGCGTAAGTTTGTGTCTGAGAATGATTTGTTAGATAGAAACGCAATGCGTATATTTGGTGAATAAGGTGTCAATCTCCCATGTCCCTTGAGCCTAGAGTTCGTATACCCTTAATGCCTGTATTCAAAACTGCCTGGAAATTTACCAACAATAACGTGACTAGCTATCTGGTCGGTTCTTGTTTTACTTGCATGAATATTTGAGTTCAAATCTCATAGGATTTTTAAAACTACGAACCACAAATGGAAATAAATAAATATTTAATTACCTCCTTTAAACTTATATGATTTATGATAAGAGTAATTTTCGTGACCGATCATATTCAACCAATCCGTTTCGGTTCAACAGAAGTTTGATTTCTGCAAATATTGAACTTGTATGATGATGATCATGCATATTTCGAATATCATTGAAAAAAACTTATTGCAGCAACAAAGAAACGACCTCTATTTTCGCATTTTTAAATACAATATGTTATAAGGTATATAGATATTGGGGATAGCTTGTAATCTAGTGGTTAGAGTGTTTGGCTAACGATAGTAAAGTCATGGGTTTCAATTCTTAAATCAGACAGTATGTATTGTCTTTGATGAAGATGCAGTATTTCACATTGCCCTGGTCTACTCATCTGTAAATAAGTACTAGATAAGCTCCGGCTCATCTCAGTATTTCCCCTACTCTCACATTCTGTAAGTGTCGCTCGATCAAAGGATGGGGGAGTTGAAAAAGTGCATTTGTCTTCTCACGAAATTACAAGTACCTAAAACTATTATGGAAAGCATGGGACATGCTATATAAGTTTGCATGTATCTATCCCGAAGCATGTTATCTGAGTGACAAAAGGAAAAAAAAAAATCACTTATATTCATTTTTCTAGGTGACTGGATCCAACCTTGATACAAGAGAGTAGCAGTTACATACATCTTAGGTTGAAAAGAAAGGCTAAACAGGGTCAAGTGAGTAAGCAAGGTAGGTGTGATGTAACCCTTCCCATACATTTGTGTTACAGTATTTGAGGCAACGAAGCTCAACGTCAGGATCAGGGATGTTGGTAAAATGTTGACCCTCGGTTCGTCATCTTCGGAGTCCTGAGGTTACAAGCACTAAATTAACTCTCGTTCTCAGCTTCGAATCGGGTACTTCTCTGTAATTGTGGTGAGTTTTTTGTCGAATTATTGTACGTTCATTAATTTGTTAGTCGGTATTGGTCATGTAAGGTTTTATTTTACCTTCTTTTTAGCATTTTCTAAGCTGCTTTAGTCTTTACAATTTTTTCTTCTACTGATAAATATCTGTCACCATTTAAACATGCTTTGTATTTTGTCGGCTTCCACGTAGGCAGCAAACAGTCTTTTTGGTTTTCACGTGATTTGTAGCAATTTGTATTTCTATCCAGGATCTGAAACTAAATATTGTAATTGTCTTACAGTACACATTTCATAATACTTTTCTAGTTACATAAAGCTTCCAAGTCGAAGTATGCCTTGAGCATTCCAAGTTATATTTTGAAATATGCATTCTGAATACAGTCAATATTATTCTTCCCATTCCTGTAGATTCCTTCCTTCATCTAGAATCTTATAATAATAATAATCTATATTAAGGAGTATTGCGGATTTGATACTTGATACCTCATTGTTGTTTTATTTTTTATTAACTATGATTTTATTAATGCAATGCATGTATTGTATAATCTTAACTCTTAATATATTCTTTCATCTGTGATTTGTGCATCACATAATCTTACAAAATCGCGCGCACACACATACATACATACATACATACATACATACATACGTACGTACATATATACACCACCAAAAATAAAACTGATGTGGATTCTCGAAATCCAATATACTACTGGCACAATGAAGATGTGTAGGGCATTCCAAAAATTCTCCATCTAAAATTATTATATGAATAGATGCGCATGTTGAACCAATAGGCCAACGCAGCCAGATATTTATGAACACCGTGAACTCTCTTAACTCTAAGCGTCTAGTCGCTTTGTTAGCGACCGGCTTGAACTCACTCAAGAAAAAGCTTAAATTAAACTCAAAGAAAGATCATACATACATAAAATCATACTTAAATATACTTATGTATTTTATTTATTTATTAGCGCACTTTTAAAGCCTAGCCAGACTCATGGACCCGGTTTCCCGATTTCTATGGCGTATGCGTCCCCCCCCCCCAGCTGGACAGGACGCCAGTCTATCGCAGCTTTACTCAAGAAGCAGGAAGAAAGAGTGAAAGAAAGTTGGGGCAAAAGAGTACAACGGGGGTCACCACCACACCCTGCCGGGGCTTTAGGTGTTTTCGCTCAATAAACACACCCAACGCCCGGTCTAGGAATCGAAACCGTAATCCTCTGATCGCGAGTCCACTGCCCTAACCACCGGCCATTGCGCCTCCATGCTTATGTATACGACTAATTATATATTTTTGTATATTTTCATTTGTCTTGCCTGTTCATGTTCTGGTGTGCGCTGAACTTCCCTAGAGAACATTCTTTTCTTTTGTGGTTTGACCATTGATAGTCAATTTGTAGCGTACAGCATGTCCACTTAGTGGTCATCCCTTCTCACATGTATACTTATGTATATGTAACTGTATGTTTGCGCGCGTGTATGTATGGATATATGGATATATATAATATATATATATATATATATATATATATATATATATATATATATATATATACATGCATACACACACATATATGTTTGTGTGTGTGTGTGTATTTGCTCTGTAGTAAGCAGCATACCGGTCAGTCCATGTCCATGAATTTATAGCCCTTTGGACGGTGTTTTAGCATGCTGGGAGAAAAGACAGCTCACATTACTAAATTAAATTTTCAGTATTTTTGAAGGAAAGTAGGCAATTAGCCTTCCTAAATTTTAGTAGTAGTAGTAGTAGTAGTAGTAGTAGTAGTAGTAGTAGTAGTAGTAGTAGGAGGAGGAGGAGGAGGAGGAGGAGGAGGAGGATCTGCCGTGGTGTGTTACGAGGTTGCTGTCCTCGATTTCTCTTATGTATATTGGGAATCATGTGTATGTGTGTGAGAGAGAGAGAGAAAGAGAGATAGAGATAGGAAGAGAGAAAGAGAGAGGGAGACAGAGAGAGAGAGAAGGAGATTTTCTAATAATATTTATTCTACATTATTTACATTATTTACAATTAATGGATATTTGTCCTCATATTGTTTGCTGATGACAACGTTTCGGCTGATATATCCTCAGCGTTCATCAGGTGTCATGGGGAAATTTCAAACCTGAGTTCGCATTCCTAAGGTAGCCCACACTCTTAACCACCACGCCATAATAATAACATCGAAAAATACCTTAGGAATGAGAACCCAGTTTCGAAATTTACCCAAGATACCTAATGAAGGCTAGAGGGTATATCAGCCGAAACGTTGTGTTAACAACAAACAAGATGAGGACAAATATCCGTCAATTGTAAATAATGTAAATAATGTACATAATTCCTCATCTCTCAAATATAGAACAATATTTATTCTTTGCTGATATGCTAATTATCCAGTGGTACAGTGCGAAGTCATTTCTTCGAGACACACTTATTATCAGTATAGTAATGCATAAAATATTTTCTCTTTCTGCCAAAGTGTATGACAGCTTCACTTCACGTATGAATATATATATATATATATATATATATATATATATATATATATATATATATATATATACACACACACACACACACACACACACACACACACACACACACACACACACACACACACACACACACACACACACACACACACACACACACACACACACACAAACACACACAGTAAGTTTAAGCACAAAGTATTACTTAAACTCCAATCACTCCATCGAAAGTTAGCTATGAGAACAGTCCTTATATGGCTGATGTGGACGAAAAAAGGTAGACAAACTCATGCATGCTTGAGATGTATATGCATATGGCTTACAAAATGAAGAATAAAGTAAATAGCAGATTTTATTCTGTACTCCATGCATTTATGCGACATCGGTAACACTTTTAACATAGTCCGTTAAAAACACCGTTTACTTCACAGCCAGGTGAAACGAATCGAACTAGGGGTGAACAAGAACGGAATCATTGATATTTCACTGTTAAAGTTCCTCAGTGCTGTATACTGGGATAGTTTCTCATAACAATTTGAAATGGCTGGCTTCATGTACGTATATATAGCGTAAAGAAAATATGCTGATTTATAACAATGCCGCACAAGTAAAACAAATGTCTAGGTTTGAATGAAAAGCAGCTCCATAGCGGGAACATTATCGATGTCGTATACTTAATGAATGTGTGTTATTAAACACATTTTAGCTGCGGCTTTTCTTCCGGAAAATGTGCAACAGCCGTAGTGTGTTAAAATAAACTTCTTGAAAGCCAGGCGAAAGTGATCGCTCCGGAGGTGAAAGGGAATGACAGATATTACTCAAAAATATATGTCTCTATATCTGTGTGTATTTGAGGGCATGTCTATGAGAAAATGTATACTCTCACACACACAGTTATTAATTTGCGAACTCCAGTAAACTTAAATGTTTTGTCTTTTGTAAGAGGATTTCTTATTGCGAAACCCTATTCAAATCACAAGAAAGAAAAGTTAGGAATAATTTTAGGCATTTTTAAAATCATTTCATATATCGTCTGACACGACGAAGAATGGAGATCAAATAATTCAATAATGAAGTGGAATGACACCCAAACTATTGGCACAGTTTCGAGAAGTCGGAAAATCTTAGAACGTTCAATATTTCTCAATATATGAAATATTTTTTCCTATATAAATACTGTCAACTTCTACAATATTACCAATGTGTGACATTTCAACTTGTGTGTGTATGTGTATGTTTTCCCTGTTAGATTCAAAGTTATCTACCTTAAAGGTGATTGAGTTAAATATTTCAAGGAATCGATTTTTCCGTTATTGTGCATTTCTAAGCTAGAATGAAGCATTGATATTGCCAAGGTTTGCTTACATTCTTTTGTTGATATCCAATACAAGAAGAATCATGAAGTACACAACTCTACATAATTACAGGACATGCAGGTATTAGTATGTAGAAGAGGCCACAACACAACCTGGAAATAGAGCAGCAGATATAGGAGTAGTTACCGTTGCTAATAAATCTAAGCCCAAACTAGCCATTTCAGTAGGAGTAGCAATATCAACTGCTGTGACAATGAAAGTTATATCAATAGCATTGGCTGTAAAATTTACATTAAGAACAGTGGCAGCTATAAAACCAGTAACCATAGCAGTAATAATAAAACATGCAGTGAAACGTATAGTCTCAGAAATGAGGAAGAGTGTAGAAAAGGAACAGACGATTAAGAATATATTGGTAACAACAACAGTAAGGCCAACTACAGTGGCAGCTCCAATAATTAGGTTTCAACCCATTCAGTTGCTACTATATCGGCCCATTCATTTGTTACTGTATCTTAGTTTCCGATACATTATACGAAATGTGCCAACCAATCGTTTCTCCTCCAAATTGCATCCCACAAAGATTTTACTGAATTCCACCCAACCAATGTTTTTACTACGAAAATGAACATGTAGATTTTCAGGTCTATAAAGAGCAGCAGTTCCTCCTCCAGAATGTCCAAAGTTGCAGGCGCTGCCTCTCATCTTTCGACTAAAAATTACACATAACAAGCAAAATAGTTGTTGCAGTCACGCTGACATCTGTGGTTACGTCGTTGTCAGCTTCATTTGAAGTAGCATTTCCAGTACAATATGCAGTTACTAATACAATATTGATTTCGCATATTCTTATAAAACCATCAACCTGTTGTAGAAGGGTATATTTGACTGAATCAACCCTATGAGTCTAATATTTACTTAATCACTGGTGGAGGGATTAATGATATATACATCGATGTTGAGAGGCAAAAGTAAATATTATAAAACATTTCGTATGGAAATATACTCGTTCTGGGTAACCACAACCGTCAACAAGTTATATAAAATCGATTGTTGAATTAGACAGAAGGCCATAAATGATTTGGTAAAACACAGAATGAACTGAATATGCATGTGTATAAATGATACTTACATATTTGCTCTATGAGAATAAGGAAAAACCAATTGAATTTCAACTAGAAATACATTTATAAATATTCCTAGTTAAAATCAGGCTCCCTTATATATATATATATATATATATATATATACTAGCGTGTGTGTGTGTGTGTGTGTGTGTGTGTGTGTGTGTGTGTGTGTGTGTGTGTGTGTGTGTGTGAAGTGAGAGGTCTGTCGGAAACAACGATATCCTTCAAGCAACCCATGACAGATGTAAATGTTTAATGTGCTTGTTGGCTGTGAACCTCTAGTACCTTGGAATTTCGATGTTCGAATTTATTCTCATTCGTAATTCTAGTTCTAGTAGGCTTTAAAATGGTATAATAGAATATGCATAACATTTTTTTATGTTTACTGCGTAATAAGTGCGTATATACAAGTATAAACATGATAGTGTTTGTATTTGTACTCATAGACATATTAAAGTATACATGTACGCACAACAAATGAGATTGACATCGCACAGAACATGCAATTACAAATAAATGCCTAAATACATGCCAGGATGAATTCTTAGACACACACACACTCACTGACACGCACACGCACACACACACACACACACACACATACACACAAACACACACACAGAGCCGTCGCTGTTTGCTTCAAAACGATATGGTGCTGCGTTGAGTCTGACTCCTTGATACTTTGCGCAGATATCTTCTACTATAGCCTGGGGCCGATCAATGCCTTGTGTGTGGAATTCATGGACGGAAACTGAAAGAAGCGAGTTGTGTTTGTACGTGTGCTTGTATGTGTGTGTGTGTGTGTGTGTGTGTGTGTGTGTGTGTGTGTGTGCTTATCCTACCGCTTGACAACCGGTTTTTGTGTGCTTACTTCCCGTAAGCTAGCGGTTTGTCAAAATTAACTGATA
This sequence comes from Octopus bimaculoides, assembly GCF_046866305.1. Taxonomy (NCBI): domain Eukaryota; kingdom Metazoa; phylum Mollusca; class Cephalopoda; order Octopoda; family Octopodidae; genus Octopus; species Octopus bimaculoides. Next base: position 46,991,716 of record NC_142928.1, read on the forward strand.
CAATACATTCTAAGCTTAAACAATAAGTAATGTGGTCGATTCGTTCGACTAAGATTCTTCCGGGCAGTGTCCTTGTACGGCCGCAATTTAATGACTGAGACCGTATCTCTCTTCACTCCCGAAATCAGTTTGAATGACTTTTCACATTCTATTACACGACGAATTACCTGGTATAGGAGAAAGGACGTTCATACAGTTGATCTATCATGGGACTTCTGACGGTTGAATTCCCCATCTTTCGCAAGAGTACACAGCCACATGTTTCTCACCTCTAACACTTTAGTTTTTTCATTGAGATTCTCACGACACGCCCTCTGATGCCAGTACGTTAGGTTTTCGTGCATACGGTGACCCTTTTCAAATGTTTACAAGTTTCACTTATACGCTTCCTCCACTTTTCAATGCTCCTTCTTCTCGGTTCCTTACATGGATTTGCAGTTCCTTTAAGTTCACTTTTATGCAATTTTTGTACCCTTTTTGCGGTGGGTACTGAAGAAGCTTTCCAGTGCACAATGCAGTGTGGAACAGCTGCTTTGAAAACATATTATCTTTCATACGGCCAACGTGGCCTGCTCAACGCATGTAAGTGAATATGATAAGTGACTAGATACTTATGCATCGTACTTTTGTAAGGACTTCTGTGTCATTTGTTTTAACTTGCAACTTGATGCTGAGTATGTCTCTCTCAAACATTTTTCGTCAAAGCGTTCAAGGAACTTGAAATGCCTACGGTATACTGTCCATGTTTCAGAAGAGTACAAATGTGCCGTTAGTACGCACGCCTTCTAAACGTTTAGATTGGTCTTGCTTGTGATACTGCGAATGGCCCCAACTCACTTTTCAAGCCTCGCAAATGCTACTTATAATTTCTGAATGCATGGATTCATTTCAGCTTCGCATCTAGGAAGCCATCTATCGACGACATGCTACCCAGGTTAAAAAAAAAAGTGTCGACCTTGTACCGTATACTGCGTTATCTGGTTCGACATATGGTTCATCTGGTACAGCTGTGAACATTATCTTTTACATTTTTTTTTGTATACATACATGCATAAATACATACATACATACATACATACATACATACGTACATACACATGAGTTTGGTTGCATTTGATTCGCTTAATTTCCCAAAAATTTCAATCTTTATAATTTCGGAACGTTTTGTTTCCATTTTCTATGTATTTTTTTGTGTAAATTTTAAGAAATTGGCTTAGAAAACTACTTCTGTGTAGAATTTTTTTTTTAGGAAAGTGTATTTGTTGTGTGAAACCGTAAACTATTTTGTCACAGTTGCAATGAAAATGTCTTGTTTGGAGTTTACAAATTAGGCATTTCTCCAAACAAAGCTAGTAAAATAAAGCCAGAAATATATCCATGCATTCATACAAATATTTGTACTTATACGCTAACCACTGAGTTTGAACAATTACCGCTAGATATATATGAAGCTATATAGGTGGAAGGGTATACAATAAGGCAGAATAACAGCTGTTATGCTGATATATATCCGGCTGCTTAACATCTGTTTTATTCATCAAGTTAACCTAACGTTTAGTATATGTTTCAACAATCGATTCAACATCCATAACTACACCGACTACAACTATTGCCGACACAAACATCACTACTACCACCCCTACCAACAACGTTGTTCTTACTGCTGCCGTTACTGCTACTATTACTACTACTATTATCAGCACCAACACCGTCATCACCAGCACCAACACCGCCATCACCAGCACCCCCACCCCCACCGCAGACCACACTTTACTGCGTAATTTATATTCTCAACTTTTCTAAGTGCTACTCCCATTACGACCACCCCAAATCTCACTGCAGTCATCAAGATCAAATTATTATTATCAAGATACAATATTAAGAGAGAAAGAGAAGAGGAAAGAGTAGAGAGAGAGAAAGAGAGAGAAACACAATGAAATGCCACTCCCATACTTACAAGCATGATAATCACCACCCTCACCACCTCTACTGCTCTCAACAAAGCCACTGACACGATTACAATTACCATAGCCACTAAAACTACTGACAGTAAATATCATTGTACTAAAAACGGTGGTTAATAGCAATGCCCATTACGATGTAACACTCAACCTCAACTACTAAGAGCAAACCACAATTAGCAACACAAGGACTAGCACCAACGAACAAGAAGACAATCACCACACCTGCTTTTCACCAATGCTAATAAACTGCATACAACATTGAACACCACTATCGCCACCGGCTACAACGTACAATAGTATCAACTCCAACTGCAGAAATATCCCAACATCACCGCTATCACTACAAACAACAATATATTTGCACCAGCATCAATACCACAATCACCATCCTAAACAACGCCAAGAGATGAACCAACAAGAATATTATTACATTCACCACCAATAGTAAGATCTGAACAAGACCAGAACCATACCAGCAGCATCCAATATTAACATCACAGTCACCACTCGCAGTCACATAGTAATCAACAACAACTAAATTGTCTACAGCGTCATAATCTTCACCGACACCACCACAATTATAAACAACAATACTGTAACACAATACCCCAATCTTCAATATCATAATCACCACTAACAACATTATATACAACACCACAATCCCCAACAACACTATAACCACGACCAACACTTCTACAACCTGCAATTATTCCATAAAGTCACCAACATCACAAACACTATTAATATCAAGATACACCAATATCAACCTCAACAACATAGCATTCACTAACATCATAAATCATAGCACCAAAATGGCAAACAATACCACAATTTCCAACACCAAACTCGCCAACTGAACGATAGTCACACTCTGATCTCATCCGACAATATTGCAACTACCACCAATGTCATTACAGTCACAAATAACTGATGTTAAAAGAGGTACAAAGCATGAAATTTGGGTAGCGTCTGTCAGTTGATTAAATCACCCACAGTACTTTATTTTTCTTTCTGTTTTGTTCTTTTGTTGGGTGAGGGAGTTTATTGTTCTATCTGTAACCTATCCAAAGTGAATGAAAATCAATTGTGATCTCGTCAGGATTTGAACCCAGAAAGTAATTGACTGAATATAATGACGCAATTTATTGTCTCCGACTCTTTAACGATGTTGCAAATTCACCAACCTGTATGAAATTGCTAATCTCTCTCTCTCTCTCTCTCCCCCTCTCTCTCTCTCTCTCTCTCTCTCTCTCTCTCTCACTCTCTATCTCTCTCTCTCTCTCTCTGTCTCTCTCTCTCTCTCTAATTTTGGTCCAGCTAAACCAGATTTTAACGGGAGGAGGTTCTATCAATTACATTATTTCAGTATGGGTTGGTATCTTATGTTATCCGAAGCGATGAAATGTAGAATTGATTTCGATGGGATTTGATCCCAGCGCCGGTGCAAATACCGTAGCGCATTTTAGCCGAGGCTCGAGCAATTCTGTTCACCCACCATCCTCTGTGTCAATGATCACCCACAGCACTGCAACAACAACTTTCAAATTTCATTACAACCATCCTAAGACAATCCTCAAACTCCACAATCATCATATTTAAGTGACTCAAAACACAAAGACATGAACAAGTCCAAAATCACAGCTAATAACTCCACTAGATGACAATCAGTAACACAATCAACACCAATACCACAGCCTCTAAAATAGATTATAAACAGCAATGTTAACGTGGTGCATATTGTTCTTGATCGTAATTGTGGTATAGTTACTGTTTACAGGTTGGTGGTGGTGGTAATTGTTACGGGGTTAACTAACTATAAAATAACCACAATGCTATTAACAATAAAGAATACCAACAATGGGTCCTGCATTAACTCTTCGAAACGCTTAGTTTTAGAATGGTGGCAGCTGATGAAAGAAACGTTCTCTATGTGGCCTGTGTGTTTTCTGTACACTGATTATCATTTTGTCCACGTTTTTTTTGCAACGTACTGTACCCAGATATGCATCTATATATACATGTACTTGTAGGTATGTACATACATGTATGTATATATGCCTATACTCACATATTATTTGTATTATATATATATATATATATATATATATATATATATATATATATATATATATATATATATATATATATATATATATATATATATATATATATAATATATATATATATATATATATATATATATATATATATATATATATATATATATGTATATATATATATATATATAATAAAGTAAAGTTGTGGAATACCGTACGAGTGGAAATATATATGAAAGAAGGTTTGAAAATGCACTTATTTTTTAAAAATATTTATTTACTTAACCGGTTTCACTTTTTTAGAAAAAGATTATCAAAAGTCTTTGAGAATAATAAAAAATGTTAAAAAACAGTTCGAGAATTAAAATGCATATATACATTCTTTGATGATAAAATATATTTAAAGTATAAAGCTTTGTATGAACTTTGTATTGTTACATACTGATTATCACACATTCTCTGATATTAAAATGAAAATGTTAAAAACAGTGTATGAAAATACACATATGGAATAATACATATACATATTCTTATACATATTCTTTGACAATCGAATAAAGTTGAAGAGGAACTGACCTGGCTTTTTCCTCTTGTGTATATTGAGGGAATGTTTTACTGTCTTAAGAGACAGTATGACTGGCTAGCTGGGGTGGGAGGGAAGAAGAGTTAAAAAGGATTTTTTTATTTTATTGTTGGTTGGTCTGTGACAGTCTGTCATGGTTCACTGGTTTTTGGGACTGGTTTTGTGCACATCTCTATGTGTGTGTGTATATATGTGTGTTTGTGTCCGTGTGTGTGTGTGTGTGTGTGTGTGTGTGTGTGTGTGTGTGTGTGTGTGCCGTTTTTATTGGTCCCAGAGTTTATTGTGGAATGTGTATATGAGTGTGTGTTTTAAGTGTTTTTTGTGTCGGTGGGGATGTTAGGTGTGTGTACGTGAGAGTGTGCGTATATCTCTGTCTGAGTATGTATGTGTTGTTTTGATCGTCCTTGTGGTGCGTGTGTGTGTGAGAGCAACCGTATGTATGTGTGAGGGTGTGTACGTTTGTGTGCGTATGTGTGTGTATGTATGTGTGCATCTGTGTGTGTGCGTGGGAGTGTTTTGTGTGAGTGTGGGAGTGTACGTTAATCAAAATGACCGAGCATTGCAACTAAATTACGGATACAGCAATGTGGGATGGACAAACTTCAACACGGTTGTCAATCTACTTGTTAAAAATAGCAAGGAAATCTCCCCTTAAAAGCGACGTTTACCATAAGAAGTGCGACATATAAGATAACGTGTCTGTGATAAACTATGCCGGAGAATAGACGGAACAGTTCGCACATTTAATTGTACGTATGCTCAATATGGGCTAACCTGGGGCTAAACGGCATTATCAATGATCAGAAACAAACAATGCTGTTGTTTATTTTTATTTTTATTTTATTTTTATTTTTTAAAGTTTTTTTTTTTATATATCTCTATTTTCTCTACATGTGATTGGTACTTTATCTACATGCCTTACTTTCTCATTATCGTTATCTTCGTTCTTCCTATTCATCTCTGTTCTCCTACTCTTACATTTTTTTTCTTTCAAATAAATGTTTGCACACTATCACATTCGACTCAC